>NW_020956466.1:209756-218453 GCF_003031625.1 Empidonax traillii
ACTCCAATGGGATGAAGTTCAACAAGGCCAAGTGCCGGGTCCTGCACTTTGGCCACAACAACCCCCTGCAGCGCTACAGGCTGGGCACAGAGTGGCTGGAGAGCAGCCAGGCAGAAAGGGACCTGGGGGTGCTGATCGACAGGAGGCTGAACATGAGCCAGAGTGTGCCCAGGTGGCCAAGAAGGCCAATGGCATCCTGGCCTGCATCAAGAACAGTGTGGCCAGCAGGAGCAGGGCAGTGATCCTTCCCCTGTACTCTGCGTTGGTGAGGCCACACCTTGAGTATTGTGTTCAGCTCTGGCCCCTCAGTTCAGGAAGGACATTGAGGTGCTGGAGCGGGTCCAGAGAAGAGCAACGAGGCTGGTGAAGGGACTTGAGCACAAGTCCTGTGAGGAGAGACTGAGGGAGCTGGAGTTGTTTAGTCTGGAGAAGAGGAGGCTCATGGGTGACCTCATCACTCTCTACAACTACCTGAGAGGAGGTTGTAGCCAGGTGGGGGTCTGTCTCTTCTCCCAGGCAACCAGCAGCAGGACAAGAGGGCACAGCCTCCAGCTGAGCCAGGGGACATTTAGGTTGAATATTAGGAAGAAATTTCTTATGGAGAGAGTAATCAGACATTGGGATAGGCTGCCCAGGGAGGTGGTGGATTCACCATCCCTGGAGGTTTTCAAGATGAGACTGGATGTGGCATCAGTGCTATGGTCTGGTAACCACAGTGGGGTTGGATCAAGGGTTGGAATTCATGATCTCAGAGGTCTTTTTCAACCTGTTTGATTCTATGATTCTATGAATAGTAAATGTATGCTGTGCCATGCAAAGGAGACCCCTAACTTCACACAGGATTGCTGACTAAGCCCACAGCAGCAGCAAAAGCAAAAGTAATTTAAAAGAAGTTTGAACTTCTTTTTAAACTTGGGATTTCTTTTGGAGCAGGAATGCAGCCTGTGGCAATTTTATGATCTGGTTCACTCATTTTCTTAAACCAAAGTTTGTGAGTCAGTTTATTTTACAAGTTTTAAATTGTAAATTTTTCCAAGACTCACGAAGAAAAGGCTGCACAGATTATAAAAGACAAGAACAGATCTTTGAATAACAGTGAAACTCATTATTCCCAAGGGAAAAAAAAAAAAAGGCAATAAATCACATTTGCAAGAAGCATATGGAATAGATGAGGTAGATTTTTAAATTCCTTGTGCACAAACAGTGTGACTTTGCTCTTGTCTCTCCGTGATCTTGAACAAAACCTTTCAGCAATATACTCTCAAATGAAGATTGCAGCAGGGTGAGAGGCCTTGAACACAAAATGCCAAAGAGGAGCAGTGTTTATTTCTGCATTTTCCCACTTAATGAGCAGATTTCCACAGCTACCACATGCCCCCAAGATCATCCCAAAGCTTCCCTGAATGGGAAGCTGAATAAGACAATTAAGACAATTAATGAGTGCTGCAGTATGTGATGTTCTTACTCTAAGAAGGAGATCTGGGGTTAAGTGGAGATCTGGAGCGAGTTTATGCACAGTGGAAGACGAAGTCAAGAGCTGATTTTTTTTTTTTTTATCAACCTGTGTCCCATTTGCAGCAATTTTAATCTGCACTGCAGATGGGAAGTGTCCTTCTGTCCTGAAGATTTTCCCAATGGATATTCAGGTAGTACCCTCTGATCCAGCTGTGGGACATCAGCAAGCACAGAAAGGGCCACCAAGACAGTGCCATTGTATGCCTACAAAGAAGGGCTGTGAGCTTATGTGACAGACAGAAGAGATGTTGGCAGGTGACAGCATGAGATCTCTAAAATCTGTCAGCGAATTATACATTTTACCAGTCATTTTCTACTCTGAAGGATGTTCTGCATGTCTGTCTAATTATAGCAAAACTGTACAGATTGTGTCAAAACTGCCCACCATTATCCAAGCTGTACCAGCTACGGCTGACAAAACATGCACATCTCCTAATTAGGAACATTTTAAAACTGCCTTATTTAAATTAGGAAAAATTTAAACTCCCAACCTTCACTTTTTAACAAGTTACTCTGAGATTTCTGGAGGGGGAGGAGAAGGAAAGCAAGAATATTTTAGGTTCCTTCCCTCATTTCTTAACTCTATAGAGCACCAAAATAAATTGCAACGTGCAAACAAGAGATCAGAAAGGAAGGTTTTGGCTTGACAGATTGCAGGGCACAGCATAAAATAAAACTGTGTTGTTCTGAAGATCTGAAGATGCAGAATGTAAAATGCTTTAAATACTTTGTTATTCTCCAGATCTCCAAATGTTTGGACATCCCAGGTGATAGCTCAGTTCATTCATCCCTTCATTCTAAGAAGTTACTGGCATGTTTCTCTTGTTGAGCTCTTAAGTTAGAGAGCAGAATGCACCTTTGGTAACAGTACAGGAGGCCTTCTAGCTTGATTTTCCCAAATTTCAGTCTGTGCTGGGCATAACCTGAATAAAGGGAGCAATTCCACCTGGCTCATTTCTCTACACAGTGCAGTTCACTGTCATTTTGTGCTTACAGGTGCACTTTGTGAGGAAGGCACTTCTTCAAGCGCCTGCAATTTTGTTTTACAACCTTAGCTTGGAAATCCTCACTTCAGATCAGCTCCAATTTGATGATGAAGAAGGACCAAATTCTGAGAGGACTCAGTTCAATCCCAGGTTTCTCGTGTGTGTGTTCTGTAATTCACCATTTTGCCAATGTTCTTGGCAAAAAAATAAACTGAGTGAAAAATGGAGCTCTGTGAAGAATAAAAGTGCAGGTTTCATGTCTAAGAACTGATGTGAAGGCAAGGAAGGGAAGAGGCTTTTACCTCAAAAAACAAAATAGAGCTGCACTCGGGATATGGTTGGGCATCACTCAGTGGGTAGTGAGCAATTGCATTGTGTATCACTTGTTTTGTATATTCTAATTATTTTATCATTATTATGATAATTATTATTATTATTATTTTCTTCCTTTTCTGCCCATTACACTGTCCTAATCTCAACCCACTGGGAAGGAGAGAGCGAGGGGCTGCGTGGGGCTGAGTTTTAAGCTGGAGTTAAACCACGACAAACATCATCTGATGGGCTCATCCAAAGATTTTTCTTCAAGAAAATGGTATTAATTCCAAAATCTCCAGTAAAAAAGGCATCAAATTAGATTTCTGGTTAAGGCTTTCAGTGCTGAAGGAGATTAACATGGGCTTCAAACAAGCACTTGGCAGAAAGAGGTTCAGAGTGAAAATCTGAAGATTTAAGCCCATTGTCTTCCAGAGCTCATTTCCACTAGAGAGAAAATATCAGCTTGAAATGTTTTGCTGAAAGGCAGTTGTGCAAATTCAGGGCTGTTAGTATCTCACTGGCTTCTGTAGTTTCCTTTTTCAGGCCTTAAAATACGTGGAAATCCAAGTGCAGAGCACATGAAACAGAGAAGGGCTATAGTAAACTGTTACTGGGAAGAAAAGTAAAGCTCCAAGAAACATTTAAATTTAAAAAATTACAAAAATCAAAGTGTCCCATGATGCACAAGCAGAGTTGGGTGTGAGTATTGCTCAGTGATGAGAAAAGCAATTTTTTAAAGAAAAAAATCATGTCTATATCTATATATATGTATAGATTTCTGATAACTCTATAACACTAATTGAAGTAAATTTGTTAAATCCTGAACTGAGTACTCTCTGAAAGTTTGTGATCAATAATGCTTTTTCATTATATTTTCCAGGCACTTGATCTGTAAAAACTGGATAGGTCTGACAAGGAAATAATCTGGGAAGAAGAAGTTTAAAGGAATTTGATTTTCAAGAAGGTAAATGTGTGTGTTTTGGGAAAAAAAGTGTAAAAATTCAATATCCTTTTGATAACATTTTGACATGGAAATTACTATTAAAGCATGTCAGAAACCTTGATGAAAACCACTTTGAAATAGAGGTGAAGAAATTTTCTATTTCAGAGGTGGATCAGAGTCCATCTTAATTAAAATGCCTGAAAACAGAACTTCATGAAAAAAACACCCTGTCTCTTTCAAAGACTGGCACATTGTTTTCATAATTTCCTTTCACTGTTGTGAATAATGTGTTTAGTGAAACCTGCTGTTTGGAAAGAGAATAGCTGTGAGATATCAAGACTCTTTTTGTAAAACATGGTGATGTCTAGTCACAGACCCAGTGCCAGTAGAAGACCAAATGCTGCTATTTCATCATCCGTTTAATAAAACTTATCGATTCCCTGAAGATGGCAACTGATGTTGTCTAACCTGGCAAATTACAAAACTGCTTTCTTCGTTATCATTCTTCCTTCATACCTTAAATAGTCAAGAAACTGCAAAATTAAGTTAAGGAATTTCATTCCACTTCACGTATTTAAGACATTCCTTACTCGAAGAGCCACATCTCCTGTCCTCCTTGCCCTGCTGTTTTCAGGTGAAGGTGCAATGTCAAGCTTTCCTCCAGTTTTATTTTATTTATTTAATTATTCTAAGAATTAAATAGGCAGTTTACTTTGGAGCTCGTAGTATGTTGCCCACTAATTTCATGAGCGCGCTGATTTTCAGCAGTTCTCAGTCTCACACAGAGTAATGACTTTAGGATTCACTTTGCAACGACTGAAAGATGATAAAGTCATTTACCTGTGACTCTAGACACTTTACTTTTGTCTGAAGGGAAAGAGCATGACCTTAAAGTACTGAAATGAAATGTTTCATGGATTTTATCTCACCCATGTAATACCGAGCCATAAGTTGTTATGCAAATGCCTCCTTGAAGTATGGAATCCTCATACCCCGGAGCTGGAGGGATTTCAAATGTTCCAAATGTCAGACATGGCTTTTCTTCCCATTTGCCCCTTGATGCTCATGGAGGCAAATATTTCCTTTTGGGGTTATGTGTCTCTTTTTCAGGCTCTGATCCACACTGGCGCTGCTAATTAAAATGGGCAGGTTTTCACAAGTGCTACTAACGAGCTCGTGGAGGAGGAGCTGTTTGCACGACAATTTGCCTTGTGAACTGCAAAAAAAAAGAATTACAGCTTCTTTATTTCAGTTGCTCCTGAATTAGATAAGCAACTGGTCCTGTCAGCTGCGCCTCTCACTTTTGAGGTACAGTGGATCAGGAACAGCTGCTCCCTGGAGGATGAATATGAGCAGTCTGACTACTTCTTTCATTGTAACTTCCCTGCTGGGAGCTGCACGCAGGATTTTTAGGAAGGTGAGTGCTGCCTGACCTGATGTTGTCCTGTCCCTACTGGCTGTCATGGGTAGAGCTGACATTCCCAACCATGATAAACATCTGCACACAGCAGGCCAGCATAGGTTGTATCACCTCAAAGTGACATAACTTGGAAACTACTGATCAAAATCGTGCTGCTGCTGCTGCTTCTTATAACCACAGAATCACAGAATGGTTTGGGTTGGAAGGGACCTTAAAAACCATCGAGTTCCACCCCCTGCCGTGGGCAGGGACACCTTCCTCTAGCCCAGGTTGCTTCAAGCCCCGTCCAACCTGGCCTTGGACACTTCCAGGGATCCAGGAGCAGCCACAGCTTCTCTGGGCAACCTGTGCCAGGGCCTGAGAGAAATAAAAAATAGTCTTTCCCTACAATGAATAAGATTCATTCTTTTTTTTCCCCATAGCTTCATAGCTCCTCCCACAAGCATGGGGAGGAAACCATCTCATCAGTTTTATGGATTTCCTGGGGGCCAGGATGGTAGTCCCTAAAGACTAAATAAGATTTGAAGTTATACTGTGGTAGGCACAATCCTTGTTGCAAAGAGAGAACATCTAAGTAAAGGTGACACACGGAGAAAAGAAAGGATAGACATTGCAAATAGAATAAAAAAAATGTAATAACAGCAGGTGTCACTTTAGTTGGATGATTTCACTTAGGAAGAGAGAGGACACTGAAGGCAAGGATAGGCTAAGACAGAGCTGAAGCCACAGACCAGCTCTGTAAGCATGACATTGCCTGTACCAATTTTCCAATCAAAGGTTTAGTTTTCAGCACTGAAAACTGGCTGAGAAGCTGAGACAATCAGGGTTTTGACAGGAGCCAGGGGTGTATCTGACTTGATCTGGCAAGCAGCTGTCCAAAGCTCTGTTCTGTGCTCACGTGGCCTGAGCTGCAAGATCGGAACTGCTTTGTCAGCCGTCACACCAATTTTACACTTCAACAGGTAATTTTTTTGCTCAGGGACTTCACATTCAATTGGTTTAATGTCAGTTTGGATCATCCTTTCCCATTATGTTCCCCTTCACAGTGCCAACACCACCCGTGGTGCCAGTCATGGATAATTGATCTCTCCTGTTTAAACCCCAGCAAGGTTGTTCCAGACTGCAGTGGTGAATGAAATCTTGCAAAGCACGTGTGATCCTAGAGAGCAGGGAGGCAGGACTTAGAGGAGGCAGTGCCACATCATGATAAAAGACATTGGCTGCTGTGAAAATGTCTGCAGGTTTCTGCAGAATATTGCACATTTCTTGGTTTCCTGTGAGATTGAATTCCAAGTCTCAGTTTAGAGCCGAGTCCCTTGATGAGAGTCCTTTCAGGATCAGTCACTCAAAAGTACAGGTAGACACACAGATTACAAGCTCAGGGCTTCTAAATCTCGCTGGAAAACCTCAACATGAAAAAGGACTGTGTTCCTGGTATTTTGGACAAATCCCCATCATTCAGCTTGCTAAACAGGCTGTCTCTGGGAAAAATTGGGTTGCAATCCTGTTTTTGAAATTTGCAGTATACCACAGTAAATGCTGTATAAAAGAGTAGCTTAAAGCCTAGCAAATATTTCAGAAGAGCATTCACAGGCTCCTCTGTGCTTACAGGCAATTACCAGTTTATATCCCTTGCTACCAGAGATCCCTGTGGTCGTAATTGCTGGTTTTCAAGATCTGAGAATCCCAATGTCCTAATTTGTCCAGTGCCTTCATCTATAATTATACTAATAGAAAAGACTGTTTTTTCAAAGTCATAATGAGAACCTGCAGACTACAGTGGCATTTTTTTTCCTGAGACATAAGATACATGGGGAGGTGTCATGTAAAAATAGACTTTGTACAAGTCTAGACTATGTGCAGTGGAGGCAGTTGACTCTTCTTCCTGCCCAGCAACAGAGATGGAGGATTCTTCTATAACATACTGAAAGTGTCATAAATGATGATGTTTTTAATTTATAAGCCCTTTTTTTTTTTTCTTTTCAGAATTTGCTTTTGCCTCAGTTCATTGAATGGTACTTCAAGCATGTAAGGAAACAGTGAATTTGTGTAACCTGTTCTCATTGGGCACTGAGATCACTGAGAAGTTACTGAAGTTACCAAAGACACAGCTCAGCACCGCAAATTTCTGCTTAAATAACAAGAAAAAAAAATTAAAAAATAGCATCTGCAGATGGAATTAGTTTGGTCTACCCTTTACTTTTTTTTTTTTTTTTTGGCTTTCCAGACAGTCATATGTGAGCCAGACACCCAAGGCTCTCTTAAGTATTAAAGAAGAGAACCAGGCAATTTTAAATCGTGACTCATCAGACCTTCTTTACACACCTGCATCAGGAGCTGACTCATCTTCCAGACTCATTTGAGTAAATTCACTTGATTCCCACCAGATGGTAAGGAATCCTGTAGTGATTAGCTCTGATGTAGATGTTTGCACTGCACATGTTCACATATAGGCTGTGTCCTTCCTTCAGCAGGAGACTGATTGCAAAGCTGGGACTCCCACCATCCAAATGTTTGAGTTTTCTTCCAGAAATTAAGTGAAAGCTCCTCCACAGAAATAATCCTCTCCCTGCCGTGGAGTCAATTCAGTTTATAGAAAATACTTTCAGTGGTTAATAATTGGAGTGTCAACCCTTGCTGTTCAACCCAGGTAGACAAAAACTCCCCAGCTCAGAAAGGAAGAAGTAGGTTGTTTTCAGAATCTTCAGTCTGTGTCATATTAGTTTTAAACAGTGCAAAAGACCTCAGTAGCCTATAGCAATTACTCTCCACCGATTAAGTTTACTCCAAGGCTGTCAGCTACCTCTGCTGACAATCTGCACTAAGCTTCTCCCATATTGGACATCAAAATCTGATTATAGGAAACTAATAGCAAAGTGAACAAAGTCTGTTTTGCAGACTAAGTACCGTGTGGAGAAAGGATAAAGAATATTTTGTTATTTCTTGGATCAACTTTAAAACAAAAGGTCCAGGAGACTTCGCAAATCAAATTAGATCCTGACATTTCCAGAAGAGCAATGCACCCTTAAGTTCTTGAGAGTCAGGTGTTATTTTTAGAAGGCTTGGAACTGGAATTGTGAAAAATGCACATTTTCTCAGCTTCATCGTTGAACTGAAGTCCACCTTCACAGAACTGGAATACACCAGGAAAACAGGGAGATGGTTCTTGTGTTAGATGGACAATTCACATCATAAGGGTAGGGAAAATTATTGGCAAGACTGACTCAACAGAGCTAGTCTGGTTATTGCAGAGTTGATGAAATGGTATCATAAACACAGCTTTAACAAAAACTTTTAACCAGCATTATGACTTCAGTCATCTGCTCTGACTTGGTAGAGTTTTTTCCGCTGCAACCATGTAAGATGCCGGCATCTCTAATTTTCTAGAAGTTTCTTTAAGAAATGACAGAAAGATGGACAGTTCTATCAGAATACTTATCAGACACATTGATGTCCCAGATGCCAGAACAGATCTGAGAGTTGTTTCAAGTCCTTGGCATCTGTGACCAGAAATTTGG
>NW_020956466.1:218826-221167 GCF_003031625.1 Empidonax traillii
TTTTTTCCGCTGCAACCATGTAAGATGCCGGCATCTCTAATTTTCTAGAAGTTTCTTTAAGAAATGACAGAAAGATGGACAGTTCTATCAGAATACTTATCAGACACATTGATGTCCCAGATGCCAGAACAGATCTGAGAGTTGTTTCAAGTCCTTGGCATCTGTGACCAGAAATTTGGTGTGATAGCAGAATGTTCACACTTTTACTGCTGGTCTTCTGAATTCCAACTTCTCCAGACTTAAAAAACATCATAACCTCATATAATCTTTTCTCCTCAGTTCTAGAAACACTTGTGTTTTTTTTAAAATCATGATATCCCATCACAGAATTAGAGAATCACAGAATGGTTTGAGTTGGAAGGGACCTTAAAGCCCAACTCATTCCAACCCCCTGCCATGGGCAGGGACACCTTCCACTATCCCAAGTTGCTCAGAATTCCATCCAACCTAGCCTTGAAGACTGAGTCTGGTCCCTAAATCCTCCCATTAAAGTCTAGGCAGAAATTCGAGGGGTTGGCACACCCTGTGATCATAACTGATTTGTCAAAAACAACAACAAAAAAAAGCCAACCCAAACCATTCTGTGATTCTGTGACTAAAAATCAGCTCAAAATGCTGAAGGTTTTGTGAGGGAAAAGAGTTAGCTGCACTCAGAAAAAGGTGCTGGAGATGGCAGGCAGTGGGAAGCCATAAAACTCGACAAGTGCCACACATGCTCTACAAAGCACAGATTGCCTGTCAGATCCCTTTTTTTTTTTCATTTGGAACATTTAATTTTCCAGGACTGGACTGAGTTTTGAAGGAACTGGTGAATTTGTCTGAGGAGATGTGTGTGTACAGAGACGAGGGAGAAGCTGTTGATGTCTGATGAAACAGATGTTACTCTGCGTGCTGAAGAAGCAGAAGTCTGGAATTACATGCGAGAGTCTAAAGCTTTGGAAATCAGACAAACTGTAAAAATTCACGGATGGACTCTCAAAAGTGATTTTTGCAGAGAGCACACAGAACAAATGCAGTCACTGCTCAGCTCTGTGTGGTTCCTTTAGTCCTGACTTTTTGGATCTGGTTTATGAATAGCGATGCCAACAAGGAGCATCGTGCAGTCAAGAGTCACCAGAAAGCAGAGTACAATTGGTGAGAAAGGATGTTTGGTGCTAGGATACCAGGGCTTTCTTTTTTTTTTTTTTTCAGCTGATATAAT
Source organism: Empidonax traillii (assembly GCF_003031625.1). Taxonomy (NCBI): domain Eukaryota; kingdom Metazoa; phylum Chordata; class Aves; order Passeriformes; family Tyrannidae; genus Empidonax; species Empidonax traillii. The sequence goes on from NW_020956466.1 coordinate 220,028, forward strand.
GCCATTATACCTGGGGCTGTGCAGCTCTTGAACTTATTCATCTTCCTCTGCTATTTCTGTGTGCAGGCACTCAGGAGAATTAACGGTGTTATTTCCCGTAATAAGCTGTAAGTCTGACTTAATCGTACTTGTGTGTTGCCTATATGTCGTGGTTTGGTTTTTTTTTTGAGGGTGTAGGGGCTTTGAAAAGCCTTAATAAAAGGAGCCAAAGCCTCTGATGAGTCACAGCTGATTAGTCATAGGTGGGATTCGCTTCTGAGGGTTGGTTGCCCTCTCGCAGACCTGCCCTTCAAAATCCCCTGCAGTTGTCAGCCTCTCTCCCACGCTGCCCTCAAGAGTAGGAAGAGCTCTGTAAATATCCACACAATCACCTTGCTCTCCTCTAAATTCAGTTCTCAAAATGCATAGATGAGGAAACAAACTCAACAGGGAGAGTCTGTTCCTCACTACAATTTTATCACTGAAAAAAGTATAAATTTTCTTATACTGTTCCTGTTGATTATTTTACAACATACTCTGCTCTGTTTTAAGTAAGATCTCTGGGACAAGGACCGTCGTATATGCTGAAATTTTGTGTACTGCCCAGCAAAACTGTGCCTAAGGTTCATCTTAGACATAAATAGCACCAGGCACTGTCATGCCACCGTGAAGTTGTGACCATGTGTGAAGAGTACAGGCTTTAATTAAATCTGGATTATGTACAGGAGCTATATCAAACCTTGCACTAGATGAAGAATGACCCTTCTTCCCCTGATAGTGGCCATGCAGCTGCTTGGAATTGAGCAAAGGATTCTGAACTCATGGAATGGTTCAAAGGGATATAATTGATTCAAAAACCATCTGCGCATAGTCCAAGAAAGAAGGTGCTGCCAGTGTTGTCAGCAGTGGCCAGGGAGGTTGGATCAGAGACAGCTGAGTCAAATAAGCCTTTCATGGTGTCTTCAAACAAGGGTGATTCTCCTAAATTTCGTGCTGAATTTAAAATTGGGAAATTTTGCCAGTACCTTTTTAAATAGGGACCTAAACTTTGATAGGGGTGGAGACGCTTTCAGCTGAATTGTTGGCACACGAGTGCTCTGATGTCCAGCAACCAAAGCTGTAATCATAAACACATCTACTGACATCTGATTTGATTTCCTC
>NW_020956466.1:221259-281006 GCF_003031625.1 Empidonax traillii
TAAATTTCGTGCTGAATTTAAAATTGGGAAATTTTGCCAGTACCTTTTTAAATAGGGACCTAAACTTTGATAGGGGTGGAGACGCTTTCAGCTGAATTGTTGGCACACGAGTGCTCTGATGTCCAGCAACCAAAGCTGTAATCATAAACACATCTACTGACATCTGATTTGATTTCCTCCAAGAGCTTATTCTGAAGAGTTAGGAAAAAATAACATATAAAAAAAAATTTATTTTAATGTGCTGAGATTAAAGCAAAAATCAACTGAGACAGTGCACAATAAATGCGTTTGCCTCTGAAAGGGGTTTCGTCATTATCAGATGAAAAGATTTATGAAATAGAATTAAAATTCAGAGAAAACAATAACATTTCAAAGCCTAAAATAATTTTCTAGCAGAAATGTAGTTGAGAATTCAGGAAGCAAATCTATAATTACAGGAAATTATGGGAGAAATGGGTAAAAGTTCAGGACAGAGGCATCTTAAAATATTTATATAAGAGGACCCTTAAAGCAGTGTTAGGCCCATTTATTCAATATATTCTGATCACAGTCCTGATTCCTAACACCATTAAAGGATATTAATCCCCGAGACAAAAGGTGATGAAAAAATAAAATACATTAATAACTAGAGGCCAATCACCACTAAATAAATAGTGCTGCAAATAGCTGTGTGGATCCTTTCCATTAGGTTGGCAAAGACATGCCCCATTAACTTCTGACAAGGAGGGATTATACTGCTCTCCAGCTGCTCAGAAAATAAAGATTTTGCGGCTCACTATTGCAGCATGACAAGAAAAAAACAAAAGCTTTGGGTGGTGTGGTTTTTGGACTTATTAATGTATGAATGTCTCTCCTGGCTGTTAGGAGAGAAAGTTTTTTTTACCTGGAAATGCCTATCAAAATGACATAATTGACATAGAATGGTGAAAAGAGGGGAAATGGTGTATTAGAAGTGACCCCATCTCAAAGTGGAGGTCCAATAGGGAGGCCTGGTATCAGAATTTTGTTTTGATCTGGCATTTGATCTGCAGTTTTCAACAAGGAAATGGTGGCAGTGGCTGTCAGTAGGGAAGGCCACTGCTGTGGAAATCTGAGATTATTTGGTTAGGTTGAGCTTAACGTGAATTACATCCTCCCAACTGTTGGCTGGCCCTAAGAGCCACGTTAAAAGAGCTGCAGGTTTTACATTAAGCCCACTCACAACTCATTTACAGCCAGTGACTGTGAGGTGTAGGAGGTGGGCACTGGAGGCTTGGATATGAGAGATCCAACAGTCTGGAAAATACCTGAAATTGTCAGGTTGATCCTGAGCTGAAACGAGAAGACTTGGGGGAAAAGAAAAAAATAAAAAAATTGAGGCCTGCTTGACAAAAATCTCTTGGAAGAGAGGTACTCTTGAAACGGGCTGGGGAAGCTCCTGCTGGTTCCTGGGGTCACAAGCCCAAGACTCACCCATCCAGCTGATCACTCACACGCAAAGGACACTTCACTCTCACAACCAGTGATTAAAAAGCAGTGAAGGCACCATCTCCTTGCTTGAACACAAAACAATTTCCACGTGCCGGCACCAGAGATGGAGGCCTGTGAGTGATGAGCTCTGAATTTACTCTGCTCACATGTGCCAGCCCCCTCTGGCGACGCTGTGATCCCCCAGACTTCCTGGGGGAGAGATGGGACTCCACAAAAATTATGGAGAAGCTGTTTATGACTGCTGGATACACAGGGAAGGAGAGATGTGTTATTTCTATTTCCCAAAGCACTACTAGAAACTTCCAAACCTCCAGTATGGGCAAGCAGGTCTTTTGACTCAAACCGGTTTTCCCAAGGCCTGTAAATATAAAGAAATACTTTAAACAATAAACTAAACTATGAAGGCAAGGCTTCAAAATGGGACATTTTAATACCTTTAGTTGCATAATTATTACCTGATTCCACTGCAAGTCACATTTAAGACTTTTTTTTTAACTTTGCTTTTTTTCATCTTGCTTTTCTAAAAGCACTTAACTTCCCCTCTCCTGTTTTTATTTTGCTTCATTTTGGAATTTAACACATCCTTATTATCTTTTGACTGCATTCCTAAATGCATTTTATACTTTCAGCCTTAGTGCCTCACAATTTTTTTATTTTTAATCTTTCAGAATTAATGACATTTAGTGAGTTATTCTTGTTGGTTTAGGCTTCAATCAATAAAGATTAGATCAACAGACAACGTTACTGATGCCCAACACAGCTACAACACAACTAGGGAGAAACAGTCCTGGAAATCTTGTCACAGCTGAAGGCAAGGTGGGTCTTGATGTTTATGACTCAATTTTGGTAGAAATGAGTTCCTTTAGTTTTTAAAAGGGGCCAATCAAGAAAGCACATTGGCTACAAATTGACTTTTGCAGTTGATTTTCCCTCCTTACTCAAGAGAACTTTGCATCAATCTGTTTCACCTTTCCAACTTTTATACGGATCCCCTGAATGTGAAGTGACTCTTTTCTCCCTCAGCACCTTCCCCAGAAAGGAAGGGCTCAGACCTTTCAGGACTTCTTCACAGTTATTCCTTAACATCGATTTTAAAAGGACACATCCTGAGCCTGGGTTTTCACAGCTTTACTTCCACTAAACTGCTTTATTTTCTGTGAGCGACAGTAACAACAAGAAAGGAAAGAGACAACCCAGAATGTGTTCGAGAATAGCAGAGAAGTGAAGGAAATCCTTCAAATACCTTTTAGTACTTCCTGTGACACAAGAGAAGCAACTAGAGATGGAAATACAAGCCATATATCTCAGCAGGACATCCATCAGCCACCTTCCCTGTGTTTCTGTCTCTTGTTCAAAATGAATGATGCTTTACCTGAATCATCAGGGAAAGGTCAGTAAATAACAGCACTGAGACAGGGTGGCTGCTCAAAGAACCCTTGAAATTGTTAGTATTTATTCCCTGTTACTTTGACCACAGAAAATGCAGAGGAAAGTTGTTTAGATCGATATCCATGAAAGCGAAATTAGTTTGGAGCTGTTGGAGTCTTGTTCTGGGATTGCCTCTTCTTTCACTTACTGAAGTTTTTGAAAGCCACACACGGGAGGACTGAACAGTGTGAGAGGTTTGAGCGGAGAAGAACAGTCAACTTTACAAAAAAAATCCCTCGGGGGGTTATGGCTGGACCATGGGAAGTGTATTATGGGATCACAGAATCACGGTGGAAGGGACCTTAAAGATCATCCAGTTGCAACCCCCTGCCATGGGCAGAGACACCTTCCACCAGCCCAGGTTGCTCCAAGCCCCATCCAACCTGGCCTTGGACACTTCCAGGGATCCAGGGGCAGCCAAAGCTTCTCTGGGCAACCTGTGCCAGGGCCTGCCCACCCTCAAACTGGAGGAGACTTTTAGAAGGGCTGGGAGGAGCGAGATGGAATGGAAATCCCTCCATGGGAAGAAACAATTTTGTTTATCAAGCCTACAAAAGTGATGAGCTGAATGGAAGATCTGATTGCCATCCATAAATGCTTGGGGGTAGATTTGAAATCACTAATGAGATTAAGACAGGGTAGGAACAAGAACAGACATGACCAGTAATATATTTAGGTTGGAAATTAGAAGGATTTTTGTCACTTCAGAGCAATGCAGTTCTGGAACAGCATCCCATAAGGACTTGCAAAAGCAATTAGTTTGCAAAAGATAATAAACTGGTAGGTCTCACAGATCCCACAAGAATTGTGGAAGACAGACATAACATTCAGAATGATCTGAGGAAATTAACGGTATGGCCTGAAATAAATAGGATGCTGCTCAACACAGGGAATTAAAAGGCACTGCTGATAACTGGGAATAATCAACTGCATGGGAACAAGATGAAAAATTCCGTGCTACAAAGTTCTGTAGAAAACCCACGTGGAAAGAAGAGTGGGTAAAAGAAAGGGAGAGTCAGCCTTACCAGGAGAACACACACACCCCTTACCACGACACCCACAGCATTGCTGTCAGTGTAAGGTGTGTGAAGAAACGCATCCTGCTTTTCCCAAGCACTGGGAATACCCCAGTCACCTCTCCAGGAACTACAGTTTTGGAAAAGAGAGCTTCTAAATGAAAATCCAGAGGGACACAGTGCAGTTAAGCTTTAGGGAAAACAGCATTGCTTCCAAAAAATGGAGTCAATGAAGGGTTGGGGAAAAAAAAAAAAAAACAACCCACAATAATTTTTTTCTCTTATTATTATTAAGTTAGGCATTCTGCCTAATTTAATTTATTGCAGTCTTGTGCCAAGCAAATATTTTAGAAACTCTCAAAACAAAGTGGCAATGTTTCCTCTCCAAACTATAAACCTGATGTGCATATTTCACAGACTTGGTTCATGAAGCAAGACACACTGAAATAGTCAAGTCTGAAGTAACGTCTCAGACTTTATACAGATCAAAAAATGGCATAAAAGTAACAACTAATAAGTTCCCTGAAACAGGCATTGCTGATGAAAATACATGTTGGTATTGATTATGCAACAAAACAAAAATAAATTATTTCCCTGTTTCTCAGGCTGGTCTACAAATAGAAGCAGCCCTGGAGCCCTTATGGATATTTCTACACAGAACAAGCAGTTATCTAGATTTTTCTGCCATTTCTAGTTAATAATACCATGTCATGTACTTTAGAATTTCAGTGGCATGGTAACTAATTACCACAAGGCAAAACATGTGCAACTGATCTTTCAGAAAGTTCCTGTGCTGATTGCAAACCTGCCACTTGAGGGTGTTCTAAATATGGATTTCTAATGCAGTGTCTCATTCAGCTTTTCCACGTGGACATTTCAGCGTTGCTCATTATCGTGCCACTCAGGTCTATGAGGACATGAACTTATTTGAGAAGATGGGAGACAGGAAGGGAAGTGGGCACTGAAATAACACTACCAAAAAAAAAAAAAAAAAAAAAGGAAATTGCTGTTTTAATGTATGATTTTCTGAGAATGGGAAAGCCTGGCAGTTAATTAATCACTGATAATAGGGGCAAATTTGAAGTTAGAAATATGGGAGGGGATGTGGTGGCCTCCAGGGTAACTCTGCCACTATGGAAAGCACCAGGATTTGTGTCCCAGTTGGCATCAGGGAGAGCACAGCTCCTGACTTTAGTTCACTGCTCTGCCCAGTGGGAAGGCAGCAGAGGTGATTCGAGGAGAGGAAAAATTCAGTCCAGCCTCTGCACATGTATATGTATTCAGAACAGAAAGAGGACTGAGAGGTAATAGGATTAGAATGACTCACGATGGTAGAGCTTGTTAAAACTCTATATTCCACCCACACGCAGGGGCAAGCCAGGTCTTTCACTGGGGGGCCAGAACTCTTGTACTATTAGAGACAAAATATCAGTTTTGTGTGTTTTCTGCAAAACTTTCAGGATTTAGTATCAAGATCTCAAAAGAAAAAAAAAATAAAAAGTGAAGGAAGTCTTCAGGATTATGTTTGTCTCCCCTCCTCTTTTTTTTTCCCCCCTAAATGTTTTTTTCCACTTCTTGAAAAGCATCTTTGCCAACCTATACAGATATGCCCAAAGTTTTAAGAAGGTGGATGAGGAGAGTCCATCCCAGTTTGCATTTGAGTCTGGTCAGGGCACAGTTCAGTGCAGAACAGGGGTTTGGCTGTGAGGAACATAAACCATTTACAAGGGACATGCTAAGGCCAGGATGTAAATTTATGTGGCCCTACAAAAGCTAAAAAAATACAACCCGAAACATTCACTTTTGCACAATAAACCCTATCCTTTGTATTTGAATATTTTTCAGCAGGAGAGTTTAGGACTTGAAATCCTCTCTTTACAGGTGCAGTCCATCACAATCCATGGGGGTTTTTCCCCAGTCTTTGTTCCACACTTGGTGTTCAAATGAAAACTGGAATCTTCCTCACCGCGGGAGCAAACACATTTTAAAGCACTTGGTGTCTCCAAAATTAGAATTAAAACTGGAAAAGGTTGGGCATTGCAGATTCTACAATCTGAAAAATTACAGTTTAATTTTTTTTTCCTCTGCAGTGATGAGATCAGTGCTGCAATTTGAAGGTTCTTTTTCAAGTCCTCAGTGTTTCATAACTGATTTCTCCACACAAGGTGAGCAGAGCCCAACAGGGGAGAAGTGCATCATCCCTTGTGTGGGTAGGGAAGGGGAACACAGGAGGACTAGGAAGGAGAAGAATTCAGTGCTCCTGAAAAACAGCTCCTGAGGGGCAGCAGCTCCCAAAAGATCGCTGATGAATCTTCAGCCACCTTGGAACAAAAATCAGCCGATCGTCTCAAACTGAAATAATTCAGTGTCAGTCGCGTTGACCTGAAATGCACAGTTTTTAATATTCATTTCAGAAGTGGGAAATTCTGATTGGAAAAGTGAACATTTTTCAGCAAAAGTGCCTTTTTCATTATCTGACACTGGGAGGGAAAAGTCCTAAAACCGGAGGAAAATCCCCTGTCAAATCTCCACCTTCCAACTTAAAAACTGACTGGGATGAATCTTCCAGTATTAGTTCTTGTCAAACTTTCCTCCTGTCATAACAGGAGAAAATATAGCTGCAGGCATTCACCCTGAGGCTTCCCAGGAATGCCTGCCTGGTTTTCTCTTAGTGTGTGGAAAAGGAAGAGAAATGACAACTCACTTCAGGAGATATTTTTTTACGCACCTCATCTCTCACTTGTGGAAAAAAAGAGTGGTTGGGATCTAAACAGCAAGTTTTTTTTTCTTTCCTTTTTTTCTGGTTCGCGTACTTTTGGTTGGTTTTCCTTTTGTTTGTTTTGCTGGTGGTTGTTTTTTTTTTCTTTTCCTTGCTGAGGGCTATGGAGGCCTTTCAAACATATTTGCTGGGTCTCAAACACGCAATTTAGTGTTATTTATAATAAAGAGGAAAAAATTCACGTGGCTGCAGGCTCTAAGAAATGAAGTCTCAGATTTATCTGGACTCCTCGACATGTTGATTCGTAACTGGAGTCTCCTGAAAAGGGCACTGTGCTAATGGCATGTGCACTAAATGCTTTAATGGGGATTTTACGGCACTATTAAATTTAATGAGACACTCCTCAATAAAATAAATAAATAAGCTGGAAAACAAGTAAATCCTTTAGTTTTTGAATAGGCTTTGATTTCAGCTCAAGTGCTTTAAGATTTTGGGTTGCAGAGCCGCTTGATACCAAAAAAATTCACCGCCTTTCAAATCTAGCAGGTGTTCTTAAATCAAACAGCACAAAATTTAATTGTTTTATATTATTATTATTATTTGACCTTTTTATTTATGGTAGGAACATTTAGGTTCTAATTATGGTAAAAAATCTTTGATAGTCTATCCCTGCACCTTTCCAACACCAGCTATGGATGGGTAGACACAAGTGATATGTGGACTGACTTTCTGGAATAAACTTCTTTTAATCTAGTCTTTATTCCTTCATGGTTTTAATGGTGTGTTGTAGAGCTTAGACAGGAAAAGGGAAATCACACAGGAAATACTAATTTGAGTGAAACATGACTCCAAAGCAGAGCAACAGCCACTGCCCACAGATTAGCACCGACCCTGAACAAGCAAACTAATGAAGAAATGAGGTAAAGATGAAGCTTCGTGGCTTCATTTTAATTGAAATTTCTTTTATATTCCACCCTAAAGGATTGATTATAGAAAGGAGATGCAACTCTAGTGTGTAACATGCTCCAGAGGGTGTTTATGAGGAGTGCATAGTACTTGTCTATTTATAGCAGTCTATGTTAAACCAGCTGTGATATTAATAATGTCAAAGAAAACCATCTGATATTCACTGTAGAAAAATGTCTGGTTTCCCAGTTCACCAAACTCACTTTCAAAAGGTCATGTGAGGCGATTAATCATTTTTAGGGCTTTCTTCCTCTAAGAAAGGAATAACATTTCTCACCAGCTGCCCTTCAATTCTTGCCTAAAGTGCTCTCGGACAACTGAAAGAGACACAAGCACACAGCTTTATTATTATTTACACCTTTCTTACACCCTTTAATTTCAGCTCAAACATCTCACACATTGTATCTTCAGGAGCCTGAGTCATCTTTGCAGCTGCCTCCAAGATTTATACCTTTTTCTCACACTAACAGCCTGATTTTGCCTCCATGAGAAATAACACTTACACAGAAACCAGTCTCCAAAAGCTTATCTCATCTCTGGTTTTAGACACATTGGGCTTTCAGAATCTTTTCTCACCCTGCCTTCAAGACACCATTTTGTACAGATACTTAAGAAATATGATACATTTTGTACAGATGCTTAAGGAACCAGTTAAAACTATTCTTAAAAACCCTGGGATCACGGGGAGGGAATGGATTAAAGGGAATGGGAAGGACATGCTTTAAAAAGAGAAATCAGAAATACCTCTCCCCAAGTCCCAGAGCTTCTGTTTCTGGAAATAGTGGAATTAAATTATTAAACTTTTCATAAGCACGTCATAGTAAGGTGATAAAAATATGGTCACTATGGAGCTGTCAGGAAGAAATTATGTCAGAGCAACCTATTTTCCCTCTCTGACTGATAATTTAGCCTACGTAAATGGAGAGAAAGAAGAGGAAACAGGAAGGGTTTAAAAGTTTCATACTGGTATGATGTTCACATAAAAAATTAGGGAATATGGCCTATATTTTACATATAAATCAGAAAATCACTGGCTAAAAACTCAGAGCAGAAGAAAAAGGCATCCTTTCTGTTAACTGCAAATGGGAGGATGTTTCGAGTGGCAATCCCACAGAATCTGTTTTGAACCTGGCTTAATTTAATATTTTCATTTGTGACTTGGCTATGGAGATACAAAGTGATCTGAGACTATTTGTAGATAATGAGATAGGGGAAAAAAAAAAAGCACCTGAAAATACTCTGGAAAACATAACAGGAATTTTAAGTCTCTTTGGTGGCTTTGACAGAAGTTCTGAAATCCTTATGGGATCATAGAATTGGAGAAAATACATAGTGGTATTAGAGCGAAGCAAGGGGAATCCTGCTTAAATAAAAGGCCTTTAGAGGTGTCCTCTCCCCAGAACACTGAGGCTGAACAAAGTAGAATCAGCAAGGATCCTCGTGGAAAAAGTTGAATTCCAGTCTGGTCTATGTTAGCATAAGGTCACTGCTATTCTGTATTTGTGGGGCAATGCCCTCAGCTGGAATACTTGCCTTCGGATTTGGGCACTGCAATTACAAGTCCAGTCATAATTGAGAGAGTTCAGAGAACTGTGCTAAAAATGAGAAGAGGTTTAAGAGCATGACTGGTGGAGAAAGGTTTGGAAAAACTGACTTCGTTTAGTCTAGAAAAGAGGGGATTAAGAGGAGAGTTTCATGCTCTTGATATATGAGGTGCCATTATAGGGATTAGAGTTCTCAATATATTCCCAAGGAGAAAGGGGGTAAGAGCTGGAAATCGGTGTTAATCAGCAAAGGCTGAGGTGGTAAGAAGAACAGAATACAAAAGTACAAAGGTAGCAAAGTAACTGCAACAGAGTGAGGAGGGTCAGAGTGTCTCCTGTACTGGAGAGCTTTTAAAAGACTTGGCCAACGCACTGAAAATAGATTCATCTCTTCTTGTTTCTGCCTCAGAGGTGACAGCAGGCCTAGGAGGCCACCTGATGTTCCTTCAGACCTTACGTGTGTTTGGAAAACAGGAGGCATGGGAACAGCAAACAGCAAACTGGACGTCCTTGTCGTGTCCTCACGGGCTGATGTTATCAGGGAGCTGAGCTGGGACCTCAGAGCACAGCACAGGCACTACTCCATCCAGCTGAAAACATTCAGAACTTTCTGCTGTTCTGTTGTTCTGTTCCAGGAAGGCAGTTTTGAATTTTTAGCACTCATCCAGGCTCTCCATTCGACACTCCCTTTGAAAGGAGGGTGCACTCTCCCGTGCCGTGGAAGGGAAGATGCCACCCAGGGACACCGTGATCAGCACAGACCTGGCTGGCTTTTGAAATCCCACATGTGCACAGGTGGGTGTTTTCCCTCTAGTGCTTGTAGTAAGAGCTCAAATGTCTAAGATGAAAAGTGATCATATCTATTTCTGTTGTTATAAAGCCAGGCACATTAACAGCCCCAGAAATTATGTTGCTCTTTTTGCCCCTGAGTCTGGTCTGCTTGAAACGGAGCGAAATATTTAATGTGAGTCAAACTATTCACTCATCAGTTCTAGTTCTTGAAACACTGCCCTTTCTTGCTGCATGTTCAACATGAGCCTATGCTTTTTTCTTTTTCCCTAAGAAGATTTCTTAGGACAGCCCAATACACGATCATTTAAAGTGTGTAATCAACACCCAACTCGTTGGTGCTTCAGCAACCCTAAAAGATATCTGCAAATGCTTGGTCTTACTCTGTTTAGTGTAGCTTTTATGTAACATTTCTTATTTCCTAAATTTGAGAAAGGAGAAGTGACAGGAATGCAAGCCAAGCATTCAGTGGAGGTTTCACTGGGAAGATTCTTCTGCAATGAAACCTTTGCTCAGATATCCCCATTGTGTACAGACAGATTTCACTGCTTGACTGGAACAGCAGGAACTAAGGCATGTCAAAATCCTGAAATCACTGTGCTTAGGGCAGAGCCAACATGCTTTTACTTCATATTCTGCAAACTTCTACTGGCAGACTCTCTGAGGATGATGTCTAGTAGAGAAACAGAAAATGATCCAGATGTGGCTAAATCAATGTTTGGGATGACACAGGAAAAAAAAAAAACCCACAACAATCTGTTTTCTCCTTGTGATTCAAAGCTACGTGTAAATATTGCTGATTTCCCGTGCTGAATTTGCCTCTGGAACTTGCTCCTGGAGAGCCCCACTGGGGCTGTTCCTGACCCCTTCACTTTTCCAGCCATGGGAGCAATTGCAGTATTTTGTGGTTCAGGAGAAGCTGCTGCCCCTGAAGGCTCAGGAGAGAACTTCCCACATTTAGTCTTGCCATCATTTTAGCAGAGCCTTCGCAAGTCCTTATTTTTCTTCTATATTTTGCCTTTTTTTTTTTTTTTTTTTTTTTTTTCTGAAAGAGAACTGTGCTGCTGGCTAGCAAAGGAGGGCTTCTGGCCTTGAAAATGGGCTCATGTAGACTGTTACCACTCTGTTATCTAACGCAGGGGTCAGAAAAGCACAACAGCCACCAACGGAGGTGGATGGTGCAGAGTGGGAGCTGAGACATCCGATTAAGATTCAGCTGGAGCAAAAAAGGCGATGCTGCACCAAATCGTGATGTCAGAGACAGGCTGATGAGAAGTGAGAAGCATCTAAACTTTGAAATGCAATATCTCCTGACCCTGCTGGATTCCCACCAGCAGATTTCTAATTTAGAAAGAAAACCGTCGTCGGGTGCGTGTGTTTGAAAGGCTGTCAAACCCTTTAGTGTCGGTGGCTCTCCAGCAGCCTGTCAATCATAATGACCTTGTGTTTCGAATTGCTTGGAGTTTCTTTTCCAACAGGAAGAACATTCTCTCAGATTTTGAAATTCAGGATGCACAGAGGAGTCTCTTATGAAGAAAGACGAGTTCCTTTTGCCAAGGAACAGTTGCGTTGTCCCATTTTGCCTGGGGCTCGGGAGAAGGGGATGGAAAGCCACAGCACATTTATTTATACAGATCAAACTGAATAAATGCAGTTATTAGGATGCATTTTTCCCCTATTCTTCTGTCCCACAGAAATAATTAATGGCATAGCCAGATTTCTTGAAAAAATTTTTGAGAGCTCTGGACGTTCAACCCAATATTTTTTTCCAGTTTAGGCTCTGCAGTTGCACCTACTCTTAAAAAAATATATCTCTGTTATACACCAGGAGACGTTCTCCAAAAAAAGACCTGAAGGTCCAGGTGGGCAGGAAGCTGAATGTAGGTCCTCTAAGTGTGATCTTGTGGCCATAAATTCCCAGATGCATCCTTGGCTGTATTAGCAAGAGAGCGTCCAGCAGATCTAGTGGGGAGATTTTTTTTTTTCCTCTCATCCTGAAGTTTTAATACTTTCTTTTCCCCACTTTTGTTTGTGTATTTGATCAGAATTGCTCTGAAGAACACTCATATTTCTATTGCTCTGGTGTCACCGTATTTCATACTCTACACACCATAATGCCTTTTTATTTTTTTTTCTTCTCAGGGAATGGAACATTTCCTGGACTTATTATCTCTGTGTTTGTAAGTTCTTCATGTTTTACAAACCACTCAAGTTGTTTCCAGGAATTCTTCATTTGTGTTTAAATGAAACCTGAATTTTTACTAAAAATTTTACTTACAATCCTTCTCATCACACAGCTTCTTCAATTTTTTTACTACTTCCCACTAGCCCTTGATTTATTTCATTTTCTATATATTCTTGAGGTTTCTGGAGATGCTCCATTTTTCTTTAAATAATTTCTACTATGACAGGTTATAAATTACGTCCTAGGATCGCTGCCTTCCCAACACCCCAGCAATCTATCTGCATTTCAAATGCACTCAGCACAGCATCTAAATGCCAGCAAGGCATTTAACCTTGTCATTTTACCTGAAATTAGGTATTCAAATATTTCCTCTTTGGGTGTTTATTATTTTGATTTATTAGTGAAACCTTCTGGTCGCAAGTTCCCACTTCAGGATTGGCTCTGAAGGTGTTTTAGAAGCACTGGAGATGGAAAGGCGCTTTCTGCCCTAGTAAGAGTTTGCTGGAGATTATCCATATGCCAAATTACTTTGTGTCTGGGCCAGACCCGATTTAAAAGGCTCACTTCATTATTTCAGAAGTGCATTTAAAAAGCCCTTCATTCATTTAATTTAACTCTCATTGCTTTAGAAGACAGATACATTACAGGTTCTCTGATCCTTTGGCTGGATCCTTAAAGGCGTATTAGGACCTCTTCCTGCCTCCAAAATCCTGACAGGCACAGGATTGACAGGCCCTCAGAGAACCTGTGGCACCTGAAGTGCCTCTCAACCAAAGCAATCACAAGTTCTTGAAGGACATGAGGAACAGGGAGGGGTCTTTTATTTTTTTTTTTCCTTCTTTTTATTCATTGGTACGCTGCAAATTCTTATCTTACACAAGAAAAAGTCTTTTGGGTCTGTTGCAAGAGCGAGTCTTTCCATAAAGAGAGGCCATTTCTTCTTGGCCACTGAAGAACTCCCTCAGGAGATAACTTTGTCCCACAGTGTCCTCTTTGAAGCCTAACAAGAGGGTTGATATGATTGCCCTTATATTGACTTGGTTTAGATTCCTTCTACTTCTAAAAGGATGTTGAGTCTTTCTGCCTAAAGCTCGAGCATCATTTTATGAATTTTTCTTGTTAACAGGAAGTTGCAATTTTCGCTCATTTTCACAGAGTTGGAGTATCTCTGGTGAAGAACTTTGACTTTGAAGGGAGGTAGTCTATGTTGCTAACAAAAAATCTGAATGCATACTCACTGAGATAGTCACTGCGACATGCTCTTATCCCCAACCTTGAAAGCTTTGCTGGACCATTTCTGTCAACTCAAGAGAATCAAATCCTAATCTCACTGAAAACACAGGAAGCCCAACATGATCAAAGACCGAGGTTTCTCGCTTGAACTTGGGAGAATGGACAAGTTAGGTGTTGTTTCTTTACTTTTACATCCCTGAGCTGCACTCTCTGTCCATCAAGGGGCTCTCAGGAGAGACATCACTTGCAGAGAAGTGAATATTACTGGAAATGCCATTCAAAGGAGGCCTGGCATTGCCTTGCTGTGAAGGCATTAAGGTACAGCAAAAACTACAGTCACAATCTAAATGTATGCAGCTTCCTTGCCAAAAATGAGCCACTGAGTTCTTTTGGCAAAGGGGCATCATTTTCTTAAGTGGTTGATGCTGGACAACGGAGCCTTTCTTTATTTCTACCACTCAGACCTTGCCACATGAATACAGAAGTGAAAGTACAGGAAAAAGTCCCTGTATGGGTTTATTTTACCAACTGCACCCCTGCTTTCCCGGTGTAGCAAAGTCACTGTCTAAAATCATAGAATCACAGAATCCCTTGGGTTGGAAAAGCCCTCTAAGATCAGAGTCCAGCCATTCCCCCAGCACTGCCAAGGCCACCCATGTCCCCAAGTGCCACATCCACATGGCTTTTTAATCCCTCCAGGGATGGGGACTCCACCAGTGCCCTGAGCAGCCTGTTCCAATGCTCCCAGTTTCACTTGACTCCCAGTAATATCCACAATGTGTTTCATAAATGACTGCCACTTTCAGTAATTTTGATATCTACAACTGAGTCAATGCCAAATCTCTGCTTTGGCATTTAAACCCAAGCAGACAAACTGTGGATTCTTACTGTACTGCTTTTCCAGAAACTCAGGTGTGCATCTTCTTATTTATTTTAGGGGCACAGGCTCTTTTCAACAGGTTGCTTTGGACTTAAGCTTTGTGCATTTCCTGGCTACATTTTTACCAGATCTTCACCAAGCCTAAGAAGGAAATCTTCATCCCTTCTTTAACCCCTGTGCACAGATTTCCCACTACTGGCACTTAATCCTCCAGCTGACATAACCCACCTGGAATCTTTTCTAGGCTTGGCAGAACGGGCTGATCTGTGTCTTTCCATCCATCTGCACTTGTGCCAAAGGGAATTAAGACTTTTGTTGGGTCCTTGATAGCCCTCAATGCTAATTCCCCATGTGTGAAAACAAACCTGTACACAGAGAAGCCTGACCCTGAAGTCTGTGCTGTCCCCAGCACGTCAAACCTCCTGTCAGGGTGAGAATGAAAAGCTTCATGAGCCTTCATCATTTGTTGTCGTGCCGCAGCAGTGGCACCAGGATTTCATCCAAAGAACTGCCAGTTTAATAAATTGGGAACTATCAGGAGCAAGCCTTTGGTGGAGGATGGAAGCTGGGCTAGGTCACCTTCAGGGCTCTGAGCAGCTTTAGGCTACGGGAACTGTTACCCATCTTCACACTCCCAACTCTTCCCTGCTCTCAGCTCTTCCCCATGTGCTGTTCGTGTTCTAAATCCCTGTAATTAAATTACTGAGTAAACACACTTCATCACATTATTAGGAAAATGTTTTTATTCCAGAGGGTGGTTGGCACTGCCCAGGCTCCCCAGGGCAGTGGGCACGGCCCCAAGGTTGCCAGAGCTCAAGGAGGGTATGACAACGCTCTCAAGGACAGCGTGGGATTGTTGGTGTGTCTGGGCAGGGCCAGGAGTTGGACTGGATGTTCCCTTGTGGGTCCCTTCCAGCTCAGAACATTCCATGATTCTGTGTGACCTCGTCCTTTCTTGTGTTAGGTGATATCACTGGGCTTCATTCTCCTTTTTCTCCAGTTCCCCGTTTCAGTGTGCTTGGTTTTAGTCAGAGTTGGAGTTTCTTTCTGGAACAGAGAACAGAAATGGATGCCCCGGTTTTGATACGGACATTTTTGAATCCATCTGTTGTTTTCAGTAATCCCCAGTCAGGCTCCTCCTCAAAAGCACACGCACACATGTTGTACATGTCGTTTACTTGGAGTATTTATTTCTGCCAATATTTACAGAAGCCAAAGACTCTCAGTTGAGAAACATCTGTAGGGCAAAGGCCCTGCCACGAAAGGACAAGAACAAAGATTAGATTAAAGAAAGGTGAAGTTACTGAGACTAAAAAGCTTTTGAAAGCCGGGACAGAATGTTTGTGTGAGCAAAAGAACAATACATACAGGTAACAGCACGCTCAGGACCTGAGTTCTTAGTCACTTATGTCAACAGCATTATTTGTCAGAAAAAATCACGTCTCTCCAAAATTCTTCCCCCTCTTTAAATCCCAGTCACACACACTTTTGCTGTGCACCAAGATTGATTATTCACTCCATTGTCATTGCCTGTTGTTCACTGAATTCTGACCTTTTCTTTTAATTCAAGGAAATTCCCGCTGCAGAATAGAAAAAAAAAAAAAATCCCTGTTCTTAGGCATGACTCATTTCTTTGCTGCCACATCAGCTTCCATAGCATGTTTAACTTTGAAATATTACTGAAACAGGGGAAGAGAAAAGAAAGATGTGGATCAAAAGGTCATTAGTAACTAATGTTTTAGGAAGGAACAGGCAAATGCCAGGAGAGTAAAGTTAAAAAAGGGATATAATAAGGTTCACTGTGGAAAATTGAAAGGGTCAGCAGTAAGAAATGACTGAGCGTCTTTAGGGGAGATCACAAAGTAGAAAAGCAAACATGAATATATTAAATGAATAGAACTAGTGAAATAATCAATATTCTCCCAAATCCAAAGAGATCCATGTGTGGCTCAAACCCTTTGGACAGCAGCACAGAGCTAAGGGAGAGGAGGAAGAGTATGACACTCAACCACAAGTCAAATATGAAATGTACCAAGAACAGTGAAAAAAAAAAAAAAGAATTGAGATCAACACTGAAAAGCTTTATTTTTAAAAGCCTTTTCAGTGTCTGAGGAACAACTCACTCCTCCCCTCTTCAGCTGTTGACTGTTCTGAGCACTACCTGGAAATTCATGAAAGATGATGAGCTTCTAGAAGCAGCGAAATGATAATGAGTGTTCATCAGAACTAAAACTCTCTGACAGTGGAAAGAGAAGGGAGGAGAAATTTTTGTTCCTTGGACTGTGTTTTTTTCTTATTTCCAAGAATCTGTATGTGGAGAAAGGAGGAACTTTGCTCATTGGATGTGGGCTCTGTCCTACCAAACTCACCAAACCCTAAAAGGCTGAAGTGTGATTGTGATCCCAGAGAGGAGTTTAGGGCTGTGGTCATTTTGGGAAGTATGAAGTAGCCACACCACTATTTGGAGCATTCAAATGGGGAAAAAAATTATATTTATGCATTTGAGTCATTTTACCCTCTTGATGACAGAGGGACAGTATATATCTGGGAAAGGGGGTGATTTCAAACTCTTCTTTCCCTCCCTTGGTACCTTTTAGGCATGTAATCATGCAGAAAAAAAAAGTTCAGTAAAACTGACTTTCCCTCAAAACTCCCATTCAAGCCTACTCCCAAACTGCAGTCCATGGGATCTCTTCTTCTGCTTTCTGTCAGCACAATTTCAGCTCTTCTGAGCAAGCGAAGAGATTCAAAATAAAATCACAGAATCACGGAATGGTTTGGGTTGGAAGGGACCTTAAAGACCCTCGAGGGACCTTCAAAACCCCACTAGCCCAGGTTGCTCCAAGCCACATCCAACCTGGCCTTGGACACTTGCAGGGATCCAGGGCAGCCACAGCTTCTCTGGGCGATGGTGTTTTTTTTGACACCAAAAGGTGATCATATTTTATTCATTAAAACAATAGGTCTCCTAAAGCAGGAATTGGAGATCCATTATAGCTCAATCTCCAAACACAACTGGCCTTACATAGGAAAAAAAGAGTTTTCATGTCAAAACCCCATACTTGACAATATTTGAAGTGTTTGCCTACCAAGATTTATAGATGCCATTGGAGCTTTTTTACAAGAATAGATTTGATGTAGGCATTACCATTAAGGTTTAATGTAGGCATTACCATTAAGATTTACTGAATAATATACCAAAACACTAAATTAAAACTCATTAACTTAACTCCACGGGCAAATGAGGTGCATCCCAACAGCTCTGACTTGATGAAATCTGCAGTCTGTCAATACAGATTCTTCACTTCATCAGGAAACTATTTGTCTGACAGAAAAATAAAGTCAAGCTAACAATGCCATTCTTGAAAAGCTCAGTTTCTGGATAATCTGTATCACACACATCACAAGCAGCAAAGTAATCCCTACACATCCTTACAAAACACTTTACACTGAGGACAGAAGGTGAGCACATCCATGACTGCTGGGTTGAGATTGGGACAGGTCAAGAACTCAACACTGAAGAGTTTGGCTCTTCCTGCTGCTGCCTTCGCTCCTTTATTCAGTTTCTATCCATCTCTTCACCTCCCACCTTTGCCTTTAGACCTCCCAATTTCTGTCATTCCAAAAGAGTTTTGCCACATTCGTGTTTGCAAAGGAGGGTGTGTGATAAATGCTGTTATAACTCTTTGGCAGAAGTGCCTGGTTGGGATGCAAAGCACAGCCAGAACAGCTGCCAGAACAACCTCCTGTGCTGTCGATGTCCTGACAATGCAGACAACAACACTGGATACAAGTTCATCAGCAATTAGTTCTTTCTTGAATTCTGAAAACTGTCTCAATAAAAGGATTTTCTGCATCCATCTTTTGTTCCCAGATCTACTCAGTAAAGGCTGTGCACTGCTTCCTTGTGAGTTTTCATCTTTTCTGATGCTGAAGTCAGCGTAATCAGACAAGTAATTAATTCAACAGCTACTTGCTGCTGTAAACACTTTCCTGTAAGAAGAGTCATTCTGGGACAGGCTTTTTCACTGGTATAAAAGGAATCAGCTTGGGCCAAAAACCCAAGTTGCTACAAAATCATTCTCTCCCACTGATCTCAGACTGACACCAGCAGAAGTTCAGTTTGTTTCCCAGTACCAATTAAGAAACAAAAAAACTCACATCATTTGATGCATCATAAAAATTTCCACTTCTTTGCCATTTTCCCCCTATATTACTTAAAAGTTTATTGAATCAGAACACAATTCTAAACTGCTTTGTTTCCTGCAACTGCCCCATGTTGAAAACCCAAGGTAACCTGCTCGGAAATTTTGACTGACACGCTTTTGTCTTGGATATTTTTTTTTTTAAATTGCAGTGAACAGGAGAACGCAGCATGAAGAACCAGAACAGATACATGGCCAGTGAGGTAATAACCATTATTCCAACCCTAAAGGACTTTTTCAGAAGCAAAGTCAATCTCTACAGGATGCAACCATTCCTTATGACCTTGAATTAAATTGGCCCTGTTTCCATGGGAAGCGTATTCTTTAGGCTCAGTCTTTGCTGGCTGCCTTTACATTTACTTACAATAGCACCTGAAGTCTTCAATCAAGTTCCCATTAGGTTTAAGTGCTGTAGCACCACATAAAAAGTACTTTAGAGGGTGCAGAATAATTTCAGGAGAATGTGTTTAAGAATAATCAGTGAATGTCTGTCTTAGAGGTAAATGGCTTTTACAAAGGTTATGGACAGACATATACCAAAACAGTTTTAATAACATTAGCAAAGGGGTTCCCCTTTGTCTTCAAAATTATTTCCTGATACTGTAATTGTAGTGTTTTTCTTTCTTCCTGCCTTGCACACATGAGCTGACTTATTTCTCTTTTTGTTTGATTCCACTGAGCAGAAGTGGATTTAACCCTTCTGATAACTCAGGAACAAATCTTCTCCACGAGGGAGACAGAACTGGAGCATTTTGTCACACAGGGAGATCTAAGAACCGTGGATCTGAAACAGTTTGGGTCCTGGGGTTTTTACTTTCCATATTACCATAGCTGAACAATCACATTTCCAGCTAACTCTCTCTGGGACATCAGTATCTTCAATCCTGTTTTAAGTCCTGTAGAGACTCCTCTGGTCTTGTCCCAAGTATTTCAGAGGGAGCTAGCATGTATGCAAACATGAATAAACTCTTCTGTAAAGGTAAAGAAAGCTAAATAATTGGTTTACAGAAAGTGCTGTAACAAATATTTTCCCAGAGACAACTGTGGTTTTTTTTTTTTTAAAGCCCTCAAACCTGAACTTTTTCAATTGAACCCCTTTGAAGACAAGGACTTCTTTCATATTAGATGGAGGAAGTGTTTGGGGATGATCCAGCCTGGTACAAGACTAGTAAAATATTTTTCCCCTAGAGAAAATGCAAATACTTCTCAGTGGAATATTTTTTTCCTTCTGAGGGGAGAAAGCATTGGAATTGTCAAATATGGCACTGGAAATAGCTGCATCCTCCCTAAACGTGGTTCTAATCTTCCAGAGCTTAGAGACTGAGCAGAGAAACAATGATTAAATCTTGTGGTGAATTCTGATATATATATATATATATATATATATATATATATATATATATATAATTATCATTGTACATACAATGCAATTCTCATTAAATCATTAGCACCAATATTGAGATTAACAAAACACCAGAGGTAGAGAGTTCTGAGTGAGTTTTCAGCCACAGCACAGGTGGGGGCACATAATAATGGAGAAAAGCAGCCCCTTGACAAGCAGCCCAGAGATTTGGTGTTTGCCGACGTCATTTGATTCAAGCCACGTTGGATTTGCAAAACCATAGGAATAGTTTTCAGTTCCCTACTTGAAAAGGAAAAAAAAAAAAAAAAAACAAGTCATCATTTAACTAATCCAGTCCTCAAAGAAAAGGGACAAAACCCAGGAGTATAAAGATTAATTGATTCCTACAAGTCAATAATAATAAAAAAAAATAAAAAGTGGTTTCAGTATTACAATCTAATTGTTTGTAGGAGAGATAAATGGCACGAAATTGGGTGAGTTACCTCCCTCTTGGCCAGTTTGCTCACCAAAAAATAGCAGTAATTACCCCTCCCACTCTGTAATTATCCCTCCACTCTTTGACCATCAAGTTCTGCAGAGGAAAAACATGATGTCACCGAGTGTTGGTGTTCCAGTGAAGCCAAGAGCAGTGAGCACAGACAGCTACACCTCCAGACTTCCATTATTTATCTCCCACTTACACAAATTCCCTCTGAACTCCAGAGTTCACACTGAACTTGTAATATAGTCATTATGGATGCCCTGTGCTGCTTTACCAGTGTTCCTTTATTATCTACATTTGAAATGTGCAGGAACACGCTCCCCGTCGTGATCATAAATTAGGGTTTGCACTTTCAACATGTAATAAAAACACGTTTTCTGCGACACAAAGAATCACAGGATGGTTTGGGCTGGAAGAGACCTTAAAAATAATCTCATTCCAAGTCCCTTGCCCTGGGCAGGGACACCTTCCACTAGCCCAGGTTGCCCCAAGCCCTGTCCAACCTGGACTTGGACACTTCCAGGGATCCAGGGGCAGCCACAGCTTCTCTGGGCAGCCTGTGCCAGGGCCTGCCCACCCTCACAGGGCAGAATTTTTTTCTAATATCCAATCTAAACCTATTCTCTGTCAGTTTGAAGCCATTGTCCCTTTTTCTTCATACGTGCTCTTGTAAATAGTCTCTCTCCATCTTTCCTGTAAGCTCCTTTCAGGTATTTAAAAACAGGGAAAAGAAAGAAACCGAATCATAGACTGAGCTTTTTTAACTACCATTCCCAGCAACACACCAGAAAAAAAAACCCACCAAATTGTTTCTCAATATCTAGAAGACAATCAAACTACTGAATGGCATTTTAGGAAGAGAATGTCAAGGCTTATTTCTTTAGGTAATGTGTTAATGTGATGACACAAGAAGCAATGCAATATTTATCTTTGATTTTTGAAAGACTGCTGTCAGGGCAGAATCTGTGTTTGTAGCTACTGGGGACATTGCAAGAGTGAATGTAAAAAAAATGGAGAGTGGAAGATTTGGTGAGACAACAGGTTAAAAGCTTCCCAGTGAACATATTTCAGCAGTTAAAGGGGACAAGCTGTGTGTTTATCACTGGGAGATTTTAATAATAAACATCTGGAAAGTCGTTTGCTAGAAAATGATGTGAATAGAGGTGGTCACGTCTTGGAGCAGGAAAGAGTCCTTTAGAAGTCTCTTATGGGTGCTTTTACATCACTTGTAACTAAACATAAGAAATCTTCAGAATGGGAGCATTAAATCAGGCCTTATTGAGTGTATCAACTGGTTTTCTCCTGCCTGTCATTAGTTAAACACCAAGAGCTCCTTTTCTCCATTCCCCTTTCCTGATAATACTTGCACTAAATATTTTTCATCCTAAGGTAAAAGCCTCAGACGATTCCAGAAGACAAATCTATGTAACCTGCTCTGACAATAATAACACCTTAGATGGAGATGTCAAACTTCCCAGATATCAGCAATAGCTGACGCAAATCCTATCTCCTACCCAGAAATACAGGAGAGGATGTGCAGGACAAAACAGGAATAAAACGTCAGGAGTAGGTAGGGAAGACTGAAAATAGTCTGAGGCTGGAAGGCAGATTAGAACAGCTAAAGAAGCTGTTATTCCACTTCTCATAAAAAATACAAAAGGGCTTCCTGAAGTATATTACAGAGTCAGGAGGGGGCTCGGAAATTGGTTATGAAAATGATCAGGGTCCTGGAATAAAAATTTCATAAAAAGAGATTGAGAGATTGTGTGATTGTTTACAGAAGAGATGAATACAAGGAGTTATGATCAAAATATATTAAATTTTGAGAAGCTAAAGGGAGAGCTGCTTATTCTTCCTTTTGCTGTATCTAAAATCTCAACAAGAAATTTCCATATAATTCTCGAGATACATGTCATTGATGGGAACGATGTTTCTTGAAACATGTAGACCAGCTGTGGATCTCACTGCTGAAGTGTGGTGTTGAGGATATACGAACATAAATGTTAAAATACTGGTAGGCTATGCTGATGATAGTTGCAGCAATCTGTTTCACATCTGAACAGGTTTGGGGTGTTTTTTTTCATAGAGATTAGCCTGATTTTTGCATCTCTGTGTGATACTTGGAATGCAGCAAACATCCCCACTACAGTGGATTTCAGGGGTATCCTTGCACACCTTTTCTGATGGGTATCTGTGAGCGGAGCAGCATAACGGGCAAATTAAAATGGAGTTTGGTTTTTGCTTTTCCCTTCTGATATTACCACTGTGTGGAGCAATCCCGATCAAGTTCAGCATCAATTTTGTCTGGCACACTAACCTGCCTGCCTCTTGAAGCAAAATCTTATTTTGCAACACATTTTATTCCTACAGGACTCTCATAGGGGAAGAAAGCGATATTAATTTCATCTATTCATATTCTTCCTCTGGAACACACTCAAAGAATAAATCACCAGACAGCATTTCTCCAGCTATTCAAAACGAAAGTGAATTAAAATATGCTGGTCCATAGGGCTCCTTTTTATTTCAGAAAATCCCTTTTCGTGGGATGAAGATCCTTCCCAAGCCTGTTTCTCTCACTTAGCCATCAAAGGCTCCCAGTGCTTTGCCTTCTCTGCTTGTCCCACATTTGCACTGCCGAGTTTAGGCAGGCAAAAACTTAACAGCAGTAAAGCAGTACCAGTTAACATTTATTTTTGAGTGGCACACTCATAACAGTAAACACAATGGAGATAAAGGTGATTTGCTTCCTGGTGCCTCGACATTCAGACTGGGGTTATTCCACTCACTGTGGGCTTGTCTCTGGGCTCAGATAAACTTATTTCGTGTTGCAAACTCCATTCAGCCCACCAGGCTGCCACCCAAACGAGACCCTGGGGTGCCAGGTGGAGCCTTGGCACCCTTGTTTGAACAATTCATGCATTAGGCAAGAGCAACGAGTGATGTAATTGCACATTGGTGGTGTGGAATCAAGCCCTACAGCTCTCTGTAGTGATTTTATGTGAAACTGATGGAATTACATTAATCTACAAGATTATGGGATAATTAATAACATTATTCAATCAGTGAAGGAATTTAATACTCCTGCAGCCTGTAGATGAATGGCAGAAACATCAATTCAGGTAATTAATGACTAACAGGATGACCATTACACAGAAACTATTTAAAAATTACATCACTTGAGTGCTGAGAATGATTTTAGTAAATGATCCAAAGTGACCCGAGCTGGACTAAAGCTCAAAGTGAACTTCAAAGGGCACGAACCTAATTTAGAAATAAGTAGTGTTTCCCTTAAGAACCAAATTGCTGAGGTTGGCAGGGTTTTCATTTTGATTCAGGGTTTTTAACCTTTGCAACTTCAGGATTTGGGTAAATCTCTAAGAAAGAATGAGAACTATTTCAGAACAAGAAATACTTCTGAAGTCCAGTTGCCATTTCACCTTGAGAAGTTATTCATCACAGCAAGTCTGCAGTTCTTCAAATGCATAGGAGATGAAGCATTAGGGAAAGTTATCCTTAATGAACTTGTAGAACATAATTATAGAGAAGAGCTGGACAGTGTGCAAATAGCACCTAATGCCATGGCAGAAAAGATACAGGTCCTGAAGATTTATGGCTGTGCTAAAACAACTCTCATGAAGGACAATTTTAGTTAAATTACC
Source organism: Empidonax traillii (assembly GCF_003031625.1). Classification (NCBI taxonomy): domain Eukaryota; kingdom Metazoa; phylum Chordata; class Aves; order Passeriformes; family Tyrannidae; genus Empidonax; species Empidonax traillii. The sequence goes on from NW_020956466.1 coordinate 245,198, forward strand.
TCAGGTCGTCGTTGTCACCACACACAGTTTTACTGCAAGGCTGATAATGTGACTTTTTGCTTTGAGCTTCAGCCCTTGCAGTAAAACACACATGAAAGTGTTTCTGACTGAGAAGAAAAAATGTAAAATGACAAAGATACTTGTGACAAAATCCTGATGAATTTTTAGTAAAAAAAGAAAAACCTGCAGACATCTGAAAACCAGAGCTGGACATTCTGCATTGGGCTGAATTTATCCCAGGGGTTCAATAACACTAAACCTGAAAAAAATTCTGTCTGAAACCCAAAAGGACAAGGTCTTCACTCTGATCTCCAGCATTACAGAGACCTCACTCATTCATTTGTATCGAGACCATTCCTTGGCAAATTCCTTTCTTTTTTTAAAAAAATAGAGACTGAGATTACCCAGACTCTCTTTCCATCTTTTACTGTGAGTTTGTAGCCAAACACCTGGTGGCAGATCCAGCAGTGAGGGGCAGAGTCTGAGCTCTCCCAGTTTCAAAGCTGCTCCGTGGATTTGCTCTGGTCAATCTTCCACCCTTACATTTTACTTTCTGAGATCCCTCTTTCACATTTACAACACACTCTCCATGGCAGAGCATCAAGCATCAGAGATGATGAATGGGAACGAAGAAGGACTGAAAGTTTCACAAGAGCTTCCACACCAGCACTGTTAGAAAAGGAATCATTTAATACTGAAAAAAAAAAAAAAAAAAAAAATTAAAAAAAAGGAAAAAGTTGGAGTGTGAGGAAAAAAAAAAACCAAACGGCTTTGCAATGCACAGTATCCTAACTATACTAATTATATATGCAAATATAAATTAGGGAACTACAAGTGTAAATAGCAGAACTTTTTTTCCAACAATGTAGCATTTGCTTCTGGTTTCAAGGGACTGGTTTCTAGGAATGAGCAAACCTACTGAGTTTGGTGGGGGTTTTTTTTAATGATGTAGATTTTTTTCAATGCTCTCCAGTTCCAGTGTGATGAAAAATCATCCAGCAGATGTGGGACCATGGTTTGAACTTCATTGAATATTTATATACTGGTGTTGAATACCTTAAACATAATATTTAAAGTCTGGAAAGCTGGAGAGGATTTTTTCCCCCCCTCCCTGTTTTTCCTTACCTGGGATGTGAAACCTTTTGCAGCAGAACCTACAGCCCAGGTGCTCCAGGACTGGAACTAAAACACCAAAACAGAAGCATGTGATCTTCCTCAATTCTGCGGTCAGATCAAATGATTCTGCTTTGAAAGAATTTCAGGGATGTGCAGCCAGCAGGTTACATCATGATCATCCAATCTGATGTCTCACAGCACCCGAACACCACGTCTAAAACCAGAGTAATGCAGGATGGTCACTTCTTACAAAAGCCTTTTCTTAAGTGACCACATAAGAAAAATGATTTGTAATCAAGCAGCTGGCTCAACTAATATTTGATAGGGAGCTTTAAACCTAAGCAAGGAAAGGAAAGTACCTTATTATGTTGGTATTTAATAATAAAACACTTAAAGTAGTATTTCTAGCGGGCTAGAAAACAATGCTACATAAACAAGGTGTGTTTACTTGTGTGTCATAGTTCTTCACTGTTAGAGAAACACAAGAAATCATTATTTTAAAGAAAATTTTGTCTCAGTAAGTTGGGAGTTCTACTGTCAGCCTAGAATGTAGACTATTTTAACAGCTCTGCAGATTTTATTTCTTGTTGCCGTGCTTGCAGCAAGAATTGTGCCCTCAATGTTGTTGGAAGAGCTGCAAGTTTTGAACTTTTATGTGCACTAATTATTTAGCCTCAGCTGGATAACACTCAAAAAAAGTTTAGCAGCCAAAAGAAATTTAATTTTATTTTTTTTTATTTAACATAGATTGTTTTCCTTCTTCCTTGCAGAGAGGCTTATAAGTACCAAAAGAGCCTAAAAGGTACGAAAAGTTTTACCTAATGGTACTTGCTTTCTTATTAAAAAAAACCCCAAAACACTGAAAAAGAAAACTTAAATAAGAAGTGCTTGGTAACAACTGACATTAGAAATAATTGAAAATATAATAACAAATGACAAACCAACTTTCAACTGCTCCTTTTCTTCTTCTTTTCATTTCAATACAGCCTGTCCTAAGCACATACAAAAAAGTTAAATACATCACGGAAGGATTATTGACACAGAATTCATTTATAAAATAAAGGGGAGGAGCTCCACTAATTGACAATTAAGTTAGGTGATTATCTATATAAAGAGAACACCTTGTTGCAGTTATTTACCTTTCCTTGAGGAGGACCTTTCAGCTGCCTGTGAAAGGGAGTGTCTTGAGCAAGCAGAAAAGGAGTAGCTTTGTTTAAGGCTTTTTTAGAACTGAAATACTGCTCCTGGGGAAAAAAAAAAACAAGGATTTGTAATGGTTGAAAAATGTTGTTTTTTTCAGTTTTTTTCAGAACTAGGTGTTTACTCCTAACTTTTTATTTATAGTAATTAAGGAAAGAGTAAAGGAGGGGATGACTATGACACCAATAGCCTGTTAAGATGTTTTATAGCTATTGGCTGTTTGTTAACATACTGCTCCTAGCTTTATTTAATTTACCAACTGTGTCATCTTTTCCCTACCCAAACACCCTCCAGGTTATCTGAATTTATTCTGACCTCCGTTTCATCTTGCAGTGATCTCTGCAGAATTAAACGGCTTGTACCTTATTATTCACTCACACAAAAAACATCCCTGCTCTCAGCACTCCACTGCTTGGATATTCAGTTTCTGAGCCCTGAGTCCCAGAGTTTGACTGTGTAACCAACATCTCTGGTCACCTGCAGTGTGTGAAAGGGTACAGAGCTCGTGCAGGACTTTGCCAGTTAAAAATCCTTTAGGGACTTTTAGGTTTTTAATAAAAAGACTTTGGGAGGCAAAGTATAAAGGAAATTGGTCTCCCCACCTTAAAGTCATTAGCTTTTCCCTGGCCTGTACAGCTTCCACTAGTCCTGATGTCCTTATCTAATTACTGCAGTAGAGAAATGAGTATCTGCAATATCACTGGATCCTAATCTAGAAATTATGCCTTTAGGCTGTGAAGGCAACACCTGCTGCATCTTTCTCCATCTCCTCTTATTAATGTGAAAGACAAGCTTATGGGCGTAAGTGAAAATACTGAACCCCAAGCTGATTTAACTGAAGTTAAATCAAGAAGTTGATGTGTCATCCAGTGGACCTGCTGCACCTTTGTCTGGAGTGTCCCTTTCCTTGAGCAGCTTCTCTCAGGTTGCATCAAAAAGTGAAGTTGGATGCATTTTGCTAATCTGAATTTCAATGATGCTTTGAAGCTCCAGTCTTTCTCCAGCATAGATGTTCCCTCCTTCTCCAGGAGACAGGAGAAGTTGCTCAGACTAATAAGTTCTGGTTTACTTTTTGGAAATGAAAAAATGGCACTGAACTCTATAGTTAAACTGCTAATCGAGCCACATCCTGGTGTTGTTTAAGACCCTTATATGAATTTACATATGCATTCCACTGTCTAAATTCTGGGCAAATTCTAAGAATCAGACTGGGGAATGAATGGAGGTGACTTTGGAGAAATATAGATTTTTTTTTTTTCCTTCAGGGTTCAACTGAACAGCCCTAAACACACCAGTGGTAATAATTAAACTAGTCATCATCCTAACATTTAACTTGGTACTTCACATTCTGCCCTGATTGAAAAAGACAAACATATTAGAAAACTTGTAAAGGACTTGGCAAGTAACCTGCATGAGGTGAAAAACTTTGTTTTCTTCACTATAAATGAGAGTTAATGAAAAGGAAAATTAAGTTTCCTGCTTACTGGCTCTGGGTGGTGAACTTAGTAGTGTCCTGCCCTTTAAATAAGATCAAATATGTGTGTTGGAGGAACATGAATAGAGTTAAGCAAAACACAGGATCTGAAAATACTCTCTTATCAAATTTGTCTGGAGATTTGAGAAAAAGAATTACCACTTTGCTAATTTGGTCTGCAATGTGGGACTGCAAGTTTCAGTTTTGTGTGGAATTCAGATGCCTGAGTCCCACCTTAGTTATTGTTCCCAAGTCCTTCACATGAGTGTGTGTCCTACCAATAGCTGGGAAGAGCTGACCCATCTTCTGCTTAAACAAGCATTTATATTCCAGGGTTTATTACTTGTTCATATTCAGATTGTCTATATTTGGTTTAAAACTATCTTGGGGATTGAAAACAGAGGATAGAGCAAGGTTATTTCTTACTTAAGGCTTTAGTTGGTCACTGATTCATCTGAACACACAGACTGAAAGGCCAGCAGCTTTTTCTTCATAAAAAAAAATATTTTTGCCTAAAATTCTTGAAATTTTTGCACATCCTTTTCTTGAGTTAGGGTTGTGTTTTGTTTTGATGCCTCCCTCCTGTTCTTCTTTTGATTACTCCTAACTTAAGCACCTATCCCACAACATGTCCATCCAGCTGTGGGCTTGGATCCTGCATCACTTCACATTCTGTTTGGGTTTCTACACTGAGAACTTTTAAAATACCTGATGTACCTGACAGGTCTCTGTTGTGCAGTGCTGATTAAACAGCAAAGTTTTTGAGTGAAGCACAAGAAGCCCCCAAGTCATTAGTTGCCTGCTTGCTGTGCTCCCGAAGAACACCATGTATTTGGTGTTGAGAATAATGCTTTGGCCCTCTTTGACCTGTCAAAAACCATGTGGGCAATGTGGAGGATGCACATTCCTGTGATGGTTATTAAAATCTTCCTCAAGTCTTGCAGCTCTCGGTGAAATCTATCAAATTGTTGATCACAGCCACAGTTACTTCAAGAAGGGGAAACATGAGGTGACCCCTAAGAAGTAACTTTTGGGTAGTCTTCCATAGTTGTAGTACAATTGTATTTACTGATCAGCTGATGACAACAGTAACACCACGGGACAATTTCAGTCATAACAAAGTTGGCTGCATTGTCTCAAAGACTTTCCAGAATTTTTTTCCCCAAAAAGTTGCTAAGTTCTGAGTGAAGGAAGGAAGGCTTCCAGTGCACACCCATGCACAAAAACTGTCATGGACCCTCTTGAAACGCTCAGAATTTTTAATCACAGACCGCCTTCTGCATCTTCACAAGAGATCTGCTTTCCATCACTACCTCCTTGTTTGTGAAGGTCATGGAACCATAGAGTGAATTGGGTTGGAAGGGACCTTAAAGGCCATCCAGTGCCACCCCCTGCCATGGGCAGGGACACCTTCCACTATCCCAGGTTGCTCCAAGCCCCATCCAACCTGGCCTTGGACACTTCCAGGGCTCCAGGGGCAGCCACAGCTTCTCTGGGCAACCTGTGCCAGGGCCTCCCCACCCTCACAGGGAAGAATTTCTTCCTCAGATGGAGCAGTGCTGTACCATGACCTTCTTGAGGATGTCACCATCTGCATTTACACCATAAACATAACATGAGGTCTCTCAGTGCTTCAGTACTGATGCATTTTTGCAGCCACCTTGCAATGCACCCAAGAGAGAATCAATCACTGCCAGGAAGCTCAGGGTGACCCAGCACAGATGGACCAGGGACCAGCTGAGGTTATACGGGCTTATATGAACCCCTGGGCAGAGGATAGGATGGAGGCCTCAGGGAAGTCTGGTCCAGGAATTCAAGCCTAGATGTGTTCTCAGGGCCCTGCCAAGTTGTGGACATGCATATGTTGGGGTTAAGTAGGTAATGAAAATGTTATTATTGCACAGATTGTTTGGGGTGCGTTAGAAAAGTGGTTCATCTTTCCCAGTTCTGGTGGAGGTGAAGCTCTTCATTTTGGGGGGGGAAAAAGCTGATCTTGGTATTAAAAAAAAAACAAAAAAAAAAAAAAACAAAAAAAAAAAAACAAATCTCAGTGATTTCACCAGAATAGGTTTAGATTTAATACTGGGAAAAAATTCTTCATGGAAAGGGTGCTCAGGCATTGGAATAGGCTGTCCAGGGCAGTGTGGGAGTCCCCATCCCTGGAGGGATTAAAAAGCCGTGTGGATGTGGCACTTGGGGACATGGGTTTGTGGTGGCCTTGGCAGTGCTGGAGGAATGGTTTGACTCTGATTTTAGAGAGTTCTTCCAACCTCTTCCAAATAATTCTAAGATTTTGCACACCATGCAGCCCTTCTCCATAGCTTTGTTCAGCTTTGGGGTGCCCCTGGTACCCATAAGGGCTCTCTCTTTGCTGTCACAGACACGGTGTGGCTTTGCGGGTGACACATGGGATGCATTATCTTGCCGTTTACCCCCAGGGGAGCTGTGGGGAAAGTGTCCCTGTGGTGTGAATGGTTTCGTTTTGCCCAGTCCCGAATGGATCACCAGCACGCCCAAAGGCTTGAAAATAACTTTTGGGTGCCTAATTGTTTTCTGATGAAGACAGAGATCCTTGTGATCCCAACCCCACCTGAGCATCATCTCTCTTGAGGTGAAGAGTGAATGGCTTTCCCGTGAGACAGCGATCTGTTGAAGATATGTGATGCTCTGTAAATGTCAGGTATGTTAATGCCTTGAAGAAGAAGTATCTTCTCGTGATCAGGGGTCTGCTTTCACACCACCTGCCGATCTTTCTCTCCTTTCCTCCTGCTGTGAAAAAGCACAGAGATGCCAAAAAGAACGCGCACCGGATTCGCAGCTGCTGCCGTGTAAACACATGTCAAGCAGCACTGAGGAGTGAAATACAGTCGAGGGCTTTGTGCTCTGGTTATTTCATCCAAGGCCACACCCCAAGTAGTTCAATAACACCGAGGAACCCAAACCATCAGCTGGAGAAGCCCAGCATGACCTATTGAATGAAAACTTGCTTTTCTGAAGGCAGAAACCATCTGAACCGCAGAATTCACTGTTCTTAGCTATTTTTCCTAAGGGACAAGTTGATTTTTCTGGTGTAAAAAGAAACCTAGGAACACCTGACATCACTGATTTTTTTTATTTATTTATTTTATTTTTATTTTATTTTTATTTTTTCCAAAGAAGGAAAATGAAATCAGTGATTAACTCAGGCTGGTAATGAAGTATCTGAATTTTGTGAATGAACTAAAACCTTCCTATACACAATGACAAATTAACTACTTGTCAGAATTCTAGTTGTATTCCGTTATTTCCAAGTGAACTGCTATTTCTCTGGTAGAATAAAATCATGTTATACTAGTTATTTCTTGGGTAGGAAATAATTCTTTCTCTTTTTTCTATTCTCTTTCCCTACAGTACTTCAAGCACATGTCAAATCCAGATGTGTTATTAAGCAATTTCCTCCTCTTCTCTTTTCTGGATAGCAGATAACTCTCTAAATGTGATTGTGTTTGTGTTCTTGGAAGTCTCATGACATCTTGGGAGCAAGTTTTGACTCCGGGGACTTCAGTTCTAATGTTGGGTTGTTCCAAAATTCCATAGTTTACAATTAGTAGTCTACAATTAAATTCTTCAGAAATAAGTCAAGATAAAATGAGGGTCTTAAGGTCAGAACATTAGTTAGAAGAATTCCACATTTTTGTATTTTAGTATCCTGCCACTAAAACTGAGACACTTTTTAAAATATTGCTTTTTTTAATGAGAAAGGCTGGCAATAGCTTATCCTTCCCTTTGTCCCAAATCTTCTTTCACATGTATTTTGAGATATTTTCCCCTAAATATGAAGATCTGACTGATTTTTTTTTCCTTGCACCCTCTGGTGGCTGCAAGTCCACATCTATTCAGTGGAGATCAGCAGCTTGACAGGATGTTCCTCTGGCAGAGCTGGTATTACTGGATCACTGCCAACCTTCCTATGGCCATAAACACTCCAGGGAGCTTTTGGGCCAGAGCTGGGCCAGGGGGAGAAGAAACGCAAGACTACATTCACAGGATTAAGTTCCATATGACTCTATCTCCATTAGAAACAGATTTGGGCAGTCTGATCACAGACAAGGACTTAAATACAATCAAAATGTCCCTCCCTCTCTCCAGGTACAAACCAATTTTAGGAAAACTGGGAATGGAGTCAATTCCACTGACTTCAGAGTTTGGTTGTACAGCCTTCACTTAGGACATTTTTCCCGACTCCAATGGGATATATTTTTTGCTTTGCTTATAGAAAGGAATGGAATTGATCTGCAGTTTTAAACAAACACTGCACGTATGTGCCAAGCGGAATTTGATGGATGCGAACCTGAGCTGTCAGTTGCTCTGCCAATACCTTAACAATGAATAGATTATGTACGGCTTTTATCTAATGTTCTGGTGAAATAATTTTACTTTATGGAAGTGACTCTGTCATCCAGGATGTGCAGAGTCTGTAGTGACCGCGCACATCATGCAGCGATTAAACTATCTACGTGGTCAGCTGCAAGTGCTGACAGAAAATACTGTGCTAGAGCTGAGTAAAGCCTGCGAGGGGTAATAGTCAGCTTTGCCTTTGCAAGGCAGAGTTCAGCAGGGCTTAATTTCATCTGTTAGCCTGGGGGATTTTGTAAGCCAGCCTGGGCTCCACTGCAGCCAAGCGGTCTGGGCGCCTTAGCTGTTTGTTCTGTGCTCCACGATTGCTGCCAGTGTTGCTGATGGCTCTGAGGGACCTTGGGCAGATATCTGTCCACACCCACCCCAGACCAGCATCCCTCTGGCCTTGGGTTCTCTTCACCATTTGTCAGTTATGTTGATTCAAAACTGTGAGGAGTGGCTGATACCTCAGAGGGTTGTGCTGCCCTTCACAGGGGGCTTGATTGTTTTCAGAGATGGGAAGAGAAGAATGTTCTGGAATTGAACAAGGGCAAGTGCACCTGAGCATGAGGAAGAATTTCTTTACTGTGCAGGTGATCCAGCACTGGAAGAGATTTCCCAGAGGGGATGTGGAGTTGCAGCTTTGCACTCCTTCATAGAGGCATAGAATCACTGACGTTGGAAAAGACCTCTATGATCATTAAGCCCAACCATGCCCCAAGGCCACCACTATTGTGTCCCCAAGTGCCACATTCACACGGCTCTTAAATCCCCTCAGGAATGGTGATTCCACCACTGCCCTGGGCAGCCTGTGCAGGGCTGGACAACCCTTTCCAGGAAGAAATTTTCCCAGTATCCAGAGCACAGCCCGACCCCCCACCGGCTCCCCCCTCCTGTCAGGGATTGCAGAGCCAGAAGGTCCCCCCTGAGCCTCCTTTTCTCCAGGCTAAGCCCCCCCAGCTCCCTCAGCCCCTCCTGCTGCTCCAGGCCCTTCCCAGCTCCATTCCCTTCCCTGCACACACTCCAGCCCTTCACTGTCTTTCTTGTCATGAGGGGCCCAAAACTGAACGTGTTAAACTCTTTGACTTCCCTTGCAAAGAAAGGTTATAGATCTGCCTTTACTGTTCCCACTTTTTTTCTGTTCCTTAGTTCCCAGTAGAACTTCTACCAGACAGAGCAGACGTCAATGCTCATGCCCCTCTGAGCTGAGAAATGCTTGATTTACTCCTGTATGAACATCTCAGAAATAGATGAGTTTATTGCTCTCATTAAGGGAACAAGCAAACTTGAAATTCAAAAACATATGGAGTTTCTGTCTTATTGCAATAAAAATGCAGCGAGCTGTGAATTTCTTTTCGCATACGTGGGGAGATTTCTACTGTTCAGTTTTCAGCTTTATTTTGCCGGAATAAAATATTCAGGATTTTCTTTCCCTGAGGAAAGATGGACACTGGCAGAAGAAGAAACTTGGCCTCCAGTGGAGGTGATCAGAGGGATGGAGCACCTCTGCTGTGAGAAAAGGCTGAGAGGATTGGGATTATTCAACCTGGAGAAGAGAAGACTCTGGGGTGACCTAACTGTGGCCTTCCAGTACCTGAAGAAAACCTACAAGAAAGATGGAGAGGGACTTCTTCAAGAGCATGGAGTGACAGGACAAGGGGAAACGGCTTAAAACTGGCAGAGGGCAGGTTTAGATTAGCTCTTAGGACAAAGATCTTTACTGGGCATGAGGGACTGGGTTCATATCTCCCTACATAATTATTGGGTCAAACCAGCCAATTTCTGTGAGTGTATGGGGAGAAGGGACCAGGAACATCATCTGCAGCCACCGTGGTGGCTCGGAAGGGACGTGGCACAAGAGCCCTATGGCAAGAGCCTATCAGTCCATAAAGCCTGCCCGGTGGTCCACCCACACCATGCCCCTGGAGCCTCTGATTGCCTGACTCACCCCTCACTCCGGCCAGGAGGGCACTGAGTGGTCAATGCTCTGGTTGTCCCGCCTGGGAAGGGGTGGCCACAGCGGCCAGGGCATATGAATACAGGCACAGAGGGGCTCCATTTTAGTTCAGCCTTTCTCTCCTGTGACTTATCAGTATGTGACTCTTGGTAGTACTATTTTTCTCTCTTCTTTGTTCTTCTCTCTTTCTTTGCTCCTTTCTTCTCCATCTCTTCTCTTCCTTCACTGTTTCCTCCCCCTTGTGGGTGACTTAAAACCAAAAAGTGGTGTTTCACTAAAGTTGTGTGGGGTTGTTTTTTGCTGGGTGCTTTGGTGCAGTGCTTCCCCTCGTTACTCCTGGAAAACCTTTTGCCAAGGCACTTATTTTCCCACTAAATGAAAAGGAGTCTCTTGGGAAGAAGCCTGTGGCTTTTTATGTGAATTTGAGGAATCAAGGAACCAAAGGCTCTGCAAAAGTTTCATGTGGGAGCCTTTGAGAATCTTAAGTATAACTAAAACTCCTGGGCAGGTTGTTTCTTCAACATGGGGCTTTACACTGTGGGGGTGGAGTGGCCCTGGCACAGGTTGCCCAGAGAAGCTGTGGCTGCCCCTGGATCCCTGGAAGTGTCCAAGGCCAGCTTGGACAGATCTGGGAGCAACCTGGGATAGTGGAAGGTGTCCTTGCCCCATGGCAGGGGGTTGGAGCTGCCTGCTCTTTAAGGTGCCTTCCAGGACAAACCATTCTATGATATTCCTGGTGGGTTGCTTTGGGGTTTTTTTACACTCTGTAACCGTGAGCTCGATAGAAATGCTCAGGGAGCCATGGACATGTGCAGCTTTTCAAGGGGCTTGCTGTCATGTGAAGGTAGAGGACACTGCTGAGCTACACCTGGTGGGCAGCAGGACACAGAGATTCCCCCCTGGCAGGACTAATGAGACGAGAGGTTACCCTTTTCTCTAAACACCCCATAGCAACTTTTATACCCCCACAGCGTTTTCAATTCCCACCCCAAATCCTCTTTGCCCCTGTGCCCCATAAGTTCTACAGCTCTGCAGACAATGACACCTGCTACCTTATACAGCCCACTAAAGGAAGAGCTTTTTTTGGTTGCCTGGCTGTGGTGGGTTTCACAGGGACAGTGGTCTGATCCCTCTCCTTTGGAAATCGCAGGAGTTGCTAATCTGGTGCAGTTTTTTCTTCCCCACATCTGTGGGAGCTTCCACCAGGCATCCTTTCCCCATCCTTTCAAGGCCTTTTTGGGTTGACTCACTTCTACTCAGATAGTACACAGAATAGTCCATGAGTAAGAAGCTATTCATTAAAGGATGCATTTGTTCATTGTAAACACCGTCAAAAACAATTTCTTAATGCACATGCAGAGGTGGGTGGAATAAAGGTTAGCTGGGCTTAATCCTAATGTTGCTTATTATTGGGATTTTTTTTCCTATAACCCCCACTGTACATGAAATTTTTCTCCTTATGTTCAGACACATTAGCAGGTCATCCAGGGCTCCTTGTTACGTTTTTTTACCTGTTTCATAAATACAAGCAATCTTTCCTTATTTCAAAAGCTTTAGTTGTCTCTCAGGGAGGGGAGGGGTGGTATTCCTTGGAGCGAGAAGGAACCTGAAAGCCCGCTGAATGAGACATATTCAAAGGTGTTATTTTTAAAAAGTGAATAATCTGATATATGCCTGAATCATGAAAACAGAATTAGCCTGTAATTCAACACTAGCTTTTCATTAGCCTCAGCAATTTACTTTAGGAAAGAAAGAATAAAAAGCCATTCTTGCTGCATCCACAACTATATCATTGGGCTAGCAGGGGTTTTCTTACAGTCTGTTTGTATAAAGAAAAAGGAAAACAGCAGCAAAACCCGACAACCTTTTTTTTTTCCCCCGTGACCAAAAAACGTGCAAGTTTTTTAACAAGCCACAGAATCAATAGAACTGTAAATATTTGAAAAAACACTGTGTTCCATCAGAGCAGCCAGAACACCTTTCAGCTTTTCCTATTTTCAGACTCGTCTCTTCTGGTTTTGCTCAAATTGTTGTAGTTATTTTTCCTTGTCCTCCCGTAAAAGTGCCTGTGTTCTGTATCCAAGGAGGCAGTGAGTTCCTCAGCTCTCAGCAGGGGTAATGTATTTAACAGTTTTGGGCACAGGAGTGATTTAGACTTCCATCTCTCGGGTCCTTTTCACAAATACTCATTGGTGAGACCTCCTGACAGGTAGAAACCGTGCCTCAACTTTCAGTTCTTGAAATTTATTTATTTTTTCACTGTTTATGCAGCTGAGCAAGTGGAACTGGAGCAGCCACTTGCTGGCAAGCCAAACTTTTGTTCTCAGTAATGATAAATAGGGCACTTAACCTTTCAGGATAAATGTGCTTCACTCTGGACAGGCTCCCTTGGAAAAGGGCTTCTGGTTTCTTTTATTTCAAGCTGAGGAAACATCAGTACCTAAACAGTAGTTTTACCCTCTTCAGAAAAAAAATTGCTTGCCTGGTCTTGATGTCAGAGAAGGTTGGGAGGGACCTTGGGATGTCTCAGATCCAAACTCCCGCTCAAAGCAGGGTCAAATCTGAACCTGGGCCGTTCATAGCTTTATCCACTACACTCTTGGGATTCCCCAAGGATGGAGACTGCACACCACCTTGGAGAATCTATTTATTTTGCGTTAATTTGTAATTGTAAGTGCCACACAATGGATGTCACTAGCCTTTATTAACATATTAAAAAGGCCTTAGGGTCACACAAGTTCATGTTGTTTCAATGCCACCGACTTTTAAACCTCTGAGTCAGTGATAATGAGAAATGTAAAATGGTTATTTTCCTTCTTAAAGGTTTATTCATCAAATATTTAAATGGGATTAACTTCCCTGTGTGAAACTTCCTTTGAATCAAAGGAATATGTATTCTCAGTAAGTTGTGATGCCTGAACTGGTGAATAAATATTCAACACTAATGCAATAGAAGAATATATTCTTGTATTTTGAAATAATGAAGATGGACTTGTTCATTAAGTTAATTTTACCTCCTGCAAGGTTTATAAATGGAAACCTGTTCAGACAAATGAGCTGGTATAAGAAGCTTTAGCTATATTGCAAAGTGTCAGTATGAGTTCCTTTATTAGATGGCAGAAGGATCATTAAGTACAGTCACGGTATAATTCAAAAAAGGCTAATTACTGCCCTACATAAATTCTTTTTGCATGGACTGAGGAGCTTACTCAATATCCCCAGAGGGGTTTTGGGTTCTTTATTGAGCTTTTTGCATATGTTTACAGGATCTTGCGTAGCAGTTATTTATCTCTGCCCTTTCTTTAGGCATTGGCTTGCTCTGGTCAGCATTGCAAGGTCACCTTCTCTGGCCTGCCTCTCACAGAGTGCAGGAAACACAATGGTTTGATATAAAGCTGGAAAAAAACACATCCCAGTGTATTCAGCCCTGTCATTCATTCCTGTGATGAAACCGTGTGCACAAATAGAGAAAACTTCCTTCTGACCTGCTGGAACAGTTAAGGTGTATGTCCCAACTGTTCCTTCAGCAAACTGTTCGGAGTCTTACTCATTCATCTGGCACATAGGCTTTTAAACTTGTTCTGGATGAGTTGGGCCAGAAATTATTTTATCTACTCTTGTAACAATTTTGCCCTTAGCTTTGTCCCTTCATTCCTGATACTTTTCATTGGCAGCAACATAAGTGATGTACTTAAAAGTAAAGGTAGGGCTTTTTGGCTCTCTCTTAGCACATGAGTTTTGCAGCCTGAAACCTAATGCAGAGAGTGTGTTTTTTGAGTTTGTTGGATGAATTGCTCTGTGAGTATCCTCATACTCTTAAGGGCTTACTGATGCTAGGAGAATCTTATGTTGCTCAGATGAATTCAGCTTGGGTCTTTCCCCTTGCCTTTATATATTTACATCCTTGTCCTTAAAACAACTCCTCTGGCTGCTTGTGTTGGGTGATTTATTCTTTCCTGAGTGCAGAATACATGAGTGTTCAGTACTTCAGACCAGGTATGGTCCTGCAAACCCACACTGCTCTGAGGGTCAATGAAAGCTTTCCCTAAGTCAGAGCAGCTGTGAGGTTGCTCTAGGAAACACCTTCCAGGGGTGCAAGTTCAGAGGTAAAACATTTTCAGTGTCCCTTTTCCTTTACACCTGTAGGGGCTTCTGAGCATCTAAACCCTCATTTATAAAATGCACACTGGCCCCCAGCGTGCACACAGCCATTGGATCCCACGCAGTCCAGGAATGCACAAAAGGGAAGGGCCTGGATGTGCTTAGAGTTTTCCTCGTGCCTTGTCAGGAAATCACAGAATGGTTTTGTCCTTAAAGGGCATCGATTCCAAGCCCCTGCAATGGGCAGAGACACCTTTCACTGGACCATTTTGCATTATTTGAAGAAACATGAGAGAATGGCCTTGAAGACCACGACTGTGACTTTGTCACGTGTCCCACCACGGCAACCTCACATCCTGGACAAAGAGCCTTTACTTTTACAAAGCTGTGAGCAGAGCAGTTGCAACAGCAAAGGTTGCGCAGAGTCATTGTAAAATTCATGAAACAGATTATGAGAGAGGTAGAACTTATACCTAAAGTTGTCCTTTCAGGCTGGTCAGCAGCATGTTTGGCTTAGAGCCACCTTCTCAGCCCCTGACATCTCTAGGACATGCAGACATTCAACTCCTTATGAAGAATTTTCAAACAGAACTGTAGGGTAAGGAGACTTCTCATGGAGGTAACCCCACACTGTACATCAAGAACAGAGAAAAGGATGGGATAATGGCAGGAAAGAGCAAGACTGGCTCGAGATCACGTTAAGTTCTGTATCAGCAGTCACCATGCAGGGTGGGGACAGCAAATATGTGGGCACTCAGAACCAGAGGATATTTTCATACGTGTTCCTTAACAGCATTAGAACAGGACTTTTATTAGGAAATATTTTTTTATTTATTTATTTTAAGGAAGGTGGTTATCCTTTCTTCAAGTGTTACTCAAAGTGAACGTTAAGTAGAAATTCTCCTGCTAATTAACCGCCCTTTATGAGAGAGGTAAGACAAATTAAAAAAGCAGTGTAAATACAAACAAGGTAGATCTGCTCAAGTAAATAAGTGGTTGTACAACAGCTTCATCTGGTTCTAACTCCATTTGAGAGCTTCACTGCTCAAAAGACAGGTACTTACACTGAATAAAGTCAGGTCCATGTTCAAGCATATTGAATTCTTAATGCAATTGAGCACAGCAGTGAATAGGGAGAGATACTGGTGTTAAGCAAAATTGGCCATGGGCAGAAATGCAGGTTCAAAACTTAGAAGTACAGAACTATCTTAGCTTTCAACATACACAGGCAATACACAAAACTGTTTCACCCAAAGATTTTTTTTTTAAAAACCCCACAGTTAATATCTAGAGTGTTTGCCCTCTTGTGATCACAAAATTTGTTTTTCTCATGTGAAACTTTATTAGAGGATTAGCTAAATCATTTATTTCGTGATAATTACAGTGATAAAATCACCTTAATGGGAAGGGGTGAACAACATTCTTTGATTTTTCCAGTCACAGTGCTGTAACTACTTGGTATTAGCCCAAGTGACTATGATATCACAACCAATAAGCTGCTTCAAAGAAAACATAAAATAAATAAATAAAGCAACTTCTTTATAATCCCCATATGTTTTTCAGCTTAATGTTGACTCTGCATTCAAGGCACAATTTCCCTCAATTAAACTTCTAGCAATGTTCTGCCTTCAGAAAAACATTAATAACAACCGAAGTGTCAAAGCTACTTGTATTTATTACTGGAGATGTATTATGGTCCTCCAAATATCATAAACATTATAACACAAATTCATTGGCCTGAAAGCTGTTCTTTTGTTGCTGCCACCTCCAAACTCTTCCCAGAGAAAGGAGAGAAAAGGTGCACATTAGCAATATGAGAAACTGTCCTTGGAAAACTGAAGCCCATCGATAAAAGGGGAAATTGCAAATGCTGACTGGAGATACATCGTCAAGAGGGAAGAGGAAGCCTTGGATGGACCTCTTATACCAAGATGTCTATTATTAAATAAGTATAAAACTGTACACAGGAAAACATTTCACGCTCATGGGTGAATCCCCTCAAAAATTGCTCAAACAGTGATCTCAGTGGGGAATGAATTTATTTGCTGTAGAAATTCATCAGTGGAGAGTAAGCTCTTCCTCTCTGACAGCTTCATCCTTTTTCCAGACATGGTGCTGACTGTTATTTTAATTTTTTTGACAGGAATTCATTAGAGCATCAGCAGTTTCAGGAGATCTTGGATTGACAGGAGCTATGGAGATGCTATGCTGGACGGCCCTGCATTTCCCCTGTGCCCTTGGGGGTCAGGCCTTTAAGGACTCATGGTTTTTATTTCATGCTCCGTGTCAATGCAGAGATAAAAATGCTGTTATTAAAGGCTTGAGGCTCCTTTTTCATTCCACAGGAGAACGATATTGATGAATTTTAAGTGTATCCGATTATAAATTGATCAATAAACTGCTGGAAAACTCAGTTAAAAAAAAGTGGGGGAAATAATTCAGCCTAAGACACGTGGTATGGAATATAAGTATGCTAAAAATATTCTGTCCTGTTCTGGCATTGTTCTGAGTCGATGGGAAACTGTCATGGATTTGTTTTCTTATTAATACAGAATGCCAAACTCTCAAAATATCTGTCAGCATCCTTTAAAGGCTTGTGTGATGGCAAAGCTGTATTGTGTCTGACATGTTCCTCTGTTGGGAACAGTCAGAAATAGGATGGAAAAATGCCTTTTCCTTGCTGTGGGTTTTGATTTCCAGTAATAAAAGTTCTTTTTGCGTATGACACATAGAAATGTTAACAATCCAGAATAAAATACCTAATACTGCACTAAGCAAAAAACATGATGTTTTTTTCTGTTCTTTGGAGTTCTTTTAGAAAAGTTTTTTTTCCAGCAGCTTTCACATTTTGTTCTGTTCATTGTGGTGCATGATACAAAACTCCATAGACAATATCAAGTATTAGAAAACTGGGGGGGGTGGGGGAATAAAAGGTTTGTCCACAGACATTTTTTAAGGCTGAGAACTGCCCTGTGAAGTCACTTTGTCAGTGTTCATAAAACTTAAATAAAGGTCATGCATTCTGCTCAATTGGAAAAAAAATATTATACAAATAAATATGTATTATTCAATTATTTCGGGGTTTTTTACATTGATTATTTACTCCTACTGTGAATGTGTTTCCTTTGGGTTAGATAGAAGGTAGAAAAAAGAGAAAAACTGCTTTAAAGCAGTAATTTGGGGTTTTCTTACAACAGTTAATATGGTTTTTTGTTTGTGTAATTGACCCCCAAGATAAATTCAGTCACCAACTGCATGATTAGGAGGAAATCCCTCAGTTGTTGGAATAACAGGGATAGCTCTCAACTTGTAACGCTGTAGCACTAGCAACAAAAAAATATTTTGTTTTTAGCAGGAAAGAAGCTGGATTTTGCCCTGTTGTGTAAGTCAGTGTCTGTTGAAATTGAGCTTGTAGGTAAATTTCACAAATCTGCTACTGAGATTTATTCTATCATCATCATAAAGTTGCCACTGCTGTGGTGGTGGAGTCTGTCTGCAAGAAATTTATAACTGTCATTGACTTCCATGGGAAAATAAATATTTTTCCAAGCACCTCGTGGCTCATTATTCCTTTCTGCTACACGAAATCATAGAAATAAAGTGCTGGAAGAGATGCCAAGGGCGCATAAAGTGTGGGCAAACCTAAGTCAAATTCGGGGATGATTTTTTTTGGAAGTTAATTGTAGTCCACGGGCTTACAGTCCCTTCAGCAAAGACTCAGAATCACAGAATCACAAAAGACCATTGTGTTCAACTGTTCCCCCAGCACTGCCAAGGCCATCCCAACCCATGTCCCCGAGTGCCACATCCACAGGGCTTTTTAATTCCTCCACGGATGGGGACTCCACCCTTGCCCTGGGCAGCTGTGCCAGGGCTGGACAACCCTTTCCAGGAAGAAATTTTCCCAATATCCAATCTGGTATAACTTCAGGCCATTCCCTCTCCTCCTGTCCCTGTTCCCTGGGAGCAGAGCCCGACCCTCCCAGCTCCCCCCTCCTGTCAGGGAGTTGCAGAGCCAGAAGGTCCCCCCTGAGCCTCCTTTTCTCCAGGCTGAGCCCCCCCAGCTCCCTCCTGCCAACAAGTGCTTGGGTATCTGAGCCATGAGAGCCATCACGTACAAACAGGCTCTCTGGCTGTGGGACAGGGTGGCCCTGAGGCTGCTCCTGGAGTAAATTACAGGTTGGTAAGAAGTGTGTGGTCAAACAGCTCTTAATTGCACGTGGTTTCAGTGGGAACCTTTGGTCTCTCCCTGCTTTTTACAACAACTTCAATGTGTGTAACCCATCATGCCCATGACCTTGTGCCTCGCCTCATCTGGCCAGCATCACCGTGACATGAGATTCAGTGGAAGCTTCCTAATCCTGGGATATTTCTGGAAGGATCCTGACCCTGCTGAGTGCCAGATGGAACCTGCAGAGGAGCTGCCTTGGGGGCAGCACAGGTGCATGAGGTTGGGTGCAGAAAACATCCCAGAGGTTGAGAAAATCATGAGCTCATGAGCCTCCCCACGCTGTCCTGGTGAAGGCATGACTCGTCTGTGAGGGCTGCTGAGTCAGGATTTGGACAGGTTGCCCTGGAAGGGAGCAGCAACACTCACACACATCTCCAAGCAGATGGATAAAGAGGTGTCGTGAGCAGCGTGTTTATCCCCTTGTCTGAACTAACAAAAATATCCTGCAGTAAAACCAAATATCTGCTGTTCAGGAATCCAAACCACTCATTTTTCAAATTAATTTTTTAATTTTGTTTTTTTTTTTTTCTCTTCCCAGTTGCTCCCCAAGGAAAAGTACTTCCCACTATCTTTGTAAACTGTTCCCACACACAACAACAAACCGACAAGCCCGCTAATAATTTCCTTTGCAAAGGGTGCAACTGAGCCTTCCTGGGACAAGTTAACTACTGCTGAAAAGGGCTCTGGGGAATGATCAAAAATGATCAGTTGAGAGCTGGTTCAAGAGGCCAGTGTGGCTGCCTTGACAGTTGGAATGTGCAGGAATTTTGGTTTACCCAAAGGCATCCAAGCTCTTCCTGACTCCCTGTGATTAAACGCTCACTGGTAGCTGCTCCAAGGATTGTTTCAATACTTAAAGTTCCCTTTCCCTTGCTCAACCAACTGTCAAAATTTGGAACACCACAACAGGAAGATGTGTTAATGGTGAATAGCACCAGAGGGGATTATAAAAACAGTCTTTTAACAAGCAAGGCAGGTTTTTTTTATGAGAAAGAGTGTGGCAGGATTTTGAGTCTTGATTAGCCTGACTTTAGTAGTCTGATAGGAGAGGATGTGTCCCATCCTCAGGGATGGGACGAGTGGATTTTATGGCAGTAGCAAAAAATTAATAGGAACAAACCCCAAAGGGAAACCTGCTCACAGCCACCATTTTAAGAACAGAAGGCATCCCAACTCAGCCTTGTCTTCAATACCATTAGTTGAATAAATGAGAATAAATCAGTTTTCCATAGGAGTTCAAGTGCCTTCAGGCTGTTGCATACCCAGCCAACAGTATATGAACTGCAAAGAGGACTGCTAGATGTGGAGGAGGTGGCCAAATACCGGTGTAAATATGTCTTTTTTCTGCTGTAGAATGGGGAGTGCAGATTGATGAAGATACTTTCCATACCAGAGCCTTCAAGAGCTCCCTTGAAGAGATCTCAGGAAAAAATCTGGCACACTGTGGACTGAATCATGACTTCTCTGGGTGTACTATGAAGAAAGTTAAGTAGCAAGAGGAGGAGGTGGAGAGAAAGCTCATAACAAAGCACTGTTTGAGAGGCTTGGCTACTGGTGACAAGGCTGCAGCCAGATTGTGGCTCATAAACAGCTATAAAAATACCCCCCAGTGCATTATAACTAACTGGAAAGTCCTAATGAAAGACCAAAAGCCACAAATGAAATGTGGCACAGGATAAGAAAACAGAGGGCAGCCTTACACTGCTGTATTTTCTGTGTGAATTAGAGTTTGTAGGTGATCCCTTTGCAATGAAAGCCCAGGAGCTGGCCAAGAGCCAGGGCTCAAAGGGAGTGTAGGAAATGCAAGGTGAGAATGTGGAATGGATGCTCCCTGGTGCATCACATCATACCTTTTGCCTTCTGTTCTCTGTAAGCATACCTGTCTCCCATGTCAATCTACTACAGATATTCAGCTATGAGGAAGCTCCTTCTTATTTCTTGACCAGCAACCAGGTTTTTACTCCCACAAAAACACCCTGCCCCTATTTGATACCTGCTGTTTAAGCACTGAAGATAACCCATGGCTTATACAGATACAGCTTTAAACTCATCACCAGCTACTCAAATTCATGCTCAGCCCTGTTCTAATCCTTCACACTTCTCCTCCCTACACCTTCTTCTGGTTCCTTGGGCAGGGAAAGCTGCTGAGCTGTTTGGGACTGGAGAAAACTGTTTTATCATGTGCATCAATTTTCACACTGTCTAAAATCCCCCAGGTCTGGGGTTTTTTTTGTTAGCTAGGTATTTATGAAGGCATGGAGAATTGTTAGAAAAGGGACTTGTGTGGAATTGGAGCACTATTTGGGTGGCACAGAGTACCCATTCCCTGACATGGTTCTCCACTGTTTCCTGCCATCAGTCCCTCCCACACCACTATGCTCTTGGATGCTCAAGTGTGAGCTTTCTCACATTATTTCTTTCAACAGCTTTTTCAAGGTGATTTTTCACAGCTGAGGCTCCTCCCTGGCCAAAATCCCTGAAGCAACAGAACCACTCTGCAAGCAACTGTCTTGGAAATTTATTTCCTTGAAAACAGGCTGTCCTGCTTTCTCCTGTGAGGATTCTTGTACTCATTTGATAAATTCACACGATACATCTACTCCACTGCCACTTGGGTTGGTGGACATTCTTTGTCACTGACAGGTTAATGTGACTTCAGTAATTTATGCATCTTGAAGAAATAAATACTCTCAGTATTGAGTTTCACTCACATCCCTGTGTGTGTTGCCCAGAGGAGCTGTGGCTGCCCCATCCCTGATGGGTCTTGGAGCAACCTGGCCTACTGGAAGGTGTCCCTGCCCATGGCAGGGGGATTGGAACGGGATGAGCTTTAAGGTCTCTTCCAACCCAAACCATTCCCTGATTCTGTGACTTTAGTTCTTCTGACTACAGGGTAGTTGCATCACTTCAGTGAGTTCAGCCATTTGGAAGCAGTGTGGAACCTTTCCAGTGTATCTGCCACAATTACTATATTTGAGTGTCAGGAGATAAAAATAAGCACAGTGTTTATTTTAGGCCTGTGTTTAAGCAGAGAGCTAAGGCTGACATTAATTTTCTTAAGTACTCTGAAAAAAAAAAGAAATCCATCTTAACTGCTACTCCAACCTGCTCCTCAGTGCTTCTTCAAGCCTCATAAACATGAGTGGAGAGGTTGTCAACAGTAATGTAATTTAGTCCAAGAGCAGGTGCATATAACAGTAAATATATAACATGCTGGGGATTTTGCTACTGCCTATGGCACTGCAGTGAAAAATGTGTTTCTTCTTAGTCATTGGAAAATTGCTGCTGCTGCTTGTTTTGTTGTGGTTTTATGATTCAAGAGTAAAAGGGCATTCCAAGAAATTGTGCTATTTGATGAGGTAATCCCTTCACTTCTGCTTTGTTTCCTTTTATTCAGTTAATTTACAGGGGAAAACTCTCTTATTGGGGATTTCTTTAAGGTCCCTTCCAACCCAAACCATTCCATGATTCTATGACTGCATAATCATTTCCCTGTGTTAAATAACCTTCTTCCAAGTATTTTTCCAAATGTGTAACTTTACAACTACTAATAAAATCGCCCTACTTGATTATATTTCCATTCCAGTCTTGGCTCCTGTGAGAAAAGGATTTTTGCTGTGATTGTTTCTGAAAATGAGGACTTTGCTGTTCAAAGTATCACGAGTGATCTTCAGGATTAGTCAAACGGAAGAGTGAGAGCTGCTGTGGAGACGTCCAAACAGCTTTTACTTTTATCAGCAATTAATTCGTGCCCAGAAAGAATGGAGATGAACTTGCACAAAACTTCTCAGAAGGGCTGTAAGGAAACAGAAAGGAAAAGAAATCTGATGAGACAATATATGAGAATGTTGGGCCAGAGTACAATCTGAAGTGCATGAGTGCACATTTGAAGTGAACACCTTAAAACTGATGCAGGGAATTTAAAGTATTTCTGTGTAACTTCAGGAAAAACATGATGTTCTTAATCATTAAAGATTTCCTGTATGATAAGTTATTTCTTTCTGTTCATCATATGCAGTGTAGTTGAACTTCTATTTTCAAGGGTGTGTCACCAAAAATTCAGATGAATCAGAGGTCTCTGTCCTTCCTGTATGTCCTTCTCACTGCTGAATTAGCTGTGAGCATAGATAATATGGAGAGAATCTCAATTTGCTTTGCAAGGTACTTTCTTGCTCTGGGAATACAGCAAAGGGCTGTAAGTGAGCAGCAAGATTTGGCTGGTAGGAAAAACAAAGCAGGGATATAACCATTCCACAAAGATACTTGTGTTACTAATGTCTGAAGATGCAATAATCATATATGTCATGTAGCACAGTAAGAGAGATGAAATGCATTATCTTTTCTGTGTCTAGAAGATTAAGAAAAATAGAACTTGTAGAACTCAGTACAAACATTTTACGGGCAAGACCAGGCAAGACAAGAAAATGAAACTGTTTTTTGGTGTGTTTGAGTTTATATCCTAACATCTGTTTTCTTGGAAGTGCTGTACACTCTGCACTCTTGATTCTCATATTGGAATCTAGTAACTGCAACACTCCAGACCCCCTTCTGACTTTGTCAATGTGTTTCAGCCTTTTTAATATCACTTTGGAGCCTGGAATTGGCAGGTGGATTGGAGACTTTTTAGTTCAATGCAAGAGAATCACAGAATCAAAGAGGAGCTGCAGAGCTATTCATTTGCCATCCAACAGCTGGATCACACCCAGCTTTGAGGTACAACCCTTTGCAACTTTCCCAGACAGGTCCCTAATTAAATTACGACCCAGAAAAATCAGGGCAGTCTTGGCAAGGCATTTTAAGATACTGCAGACTGGTGGCTTGGAAGGATGGAATTAGGCAGCTTTGGTTTTGGCCTACAGACTGCTGAGAGAGCAGAGGGTTGTTCATGCCAAGATTAGTTCTGAAAGTCACAGTTCTTTACTCACTCTTAAGCTCGTTCCAAGCACCACAAAACACAGAGAATCCTCAGAAACTTACTGATCTTTTTGGACTGCTGTATCTCCCTCCTTGGAGGGATGGGATTACATTGGTACCTTGAAGCAGTTACTGCAATTCAGATCCTCATTGTAATAGAGTCATGGAATGGTTTAGTTTGGGAGAAATATAAAGACCATCTCATTCCAACCCCTTTCCATGAGCAGGGACGCGTTCCACTATCCCAGGTTGATCCAAGCCCCATCCAACCTGGCCTTGGACACTTCCAGGGATCCAGGGGCAGCCACAGCTTCTCTGGGCAGCCTGTGCCAGGGCCTCCCCACCCTCACAGGGAGAATTTTCTCCTAATATTCCATCTAAACCCCTTTTCAGTTTAAATCCATTCCTCCTTGTCCTATTACCACATGCCCAAGGTATTTGTTATGGGTGACTTGAGCTGCTCTGCAATAAGCACATTCCATACGAGGGCATAAAAGACTTTATACAGTGTCTGTGCCCTTCCTGCTGTGTCAAGTGCCATGAACACCCTGCAGAGGTCCTGATCCATTGGCTTCTCCCTTATAAAATACCTCAGCCATGGAAAACTCCCCTGCCTTCACACACCTGCAGGGCTTAGAGGCCAAGCTCTGCATGGAATAGATGCCATGGCACACTGCCTGTAGAGAGACCAAAACAGTCAGTGAGCTGGCATATGAACCCCCAAGATGACTGCAAAGCAGGCAGGAACTGACTCCAGAAGCTTCTTCCAACTAATACTTACATAATTTCATGTATTATAAGAGTATAAAAAAACTTAAATCTGTTCATTGCTTACCAGAGCATGGAGATTTAACTGTAATAGCAACATTTTTTTCCAATTTCTTTTCCCATTTACCTCTTGTAATAGCGTTATCAAGAAGAAAAATGCTTCTTCACTCTATCCAGTGAGTGCAGCTACTGGGTAGTGGCACAACTGATGCCCAAAATGATGTTTATTGGGGCGAGGGAGGGAGTGAGGCAAAGAATTGGGGAGGAGGGGGAATACAGACAGCACCAAAGGGAGCAATATTGCCTCTGTAGGTAAACTATCACAGTGTAGAAGCTGGCAATATAAATTGCTTTCACTGAGAAGGAATGGCCTGAGATCTCAGAACAGCTCAATATTCCCACTCAATTTTTCCTGTCATTGCCTAGCAAGAGTGGAATCTGCAATTAATTAAACCACTGACAATTGAGTGATGCAGAAACAAGCTGATCTGAGGCCAATTACCAGCCACGAAGTGCTCATGACTCTGGGTCATCACATGAGCTTTTTTTAGACTGACCACACATTCACAGGCAGGACACTTGAAATAAAATCATAGGAAACTGGAAGTAGATTTCTCTGAGGGCACTTGGGCTCTCTCCAGTAGGGTTGGCTTGTGAGCTGTGACCAAAAGTGTTTGTGCAATGTGACATCCTGGCTGGTGGCCTCTGATCCGAGTCCAGAGGGAAACAGGATAGTTCAGGACACTGATAGCAACAAACAGGAAATGTGAGTCTCGCACACGCTTCTCAATCTTTCAAAAATAAGGGGGTTTGAGAAATCTTCTCGTGTGTTTGTAATGAAACAGACCATCCTGTGGTGGGATTCTGTTGGAGTGTGGACAGGAAATCCATGTCATTAACATTTGTCCATCGCCGTTTGGCTGTTGTATATTCTGTCACATTCTTCACCGGGTCGTTGTCCTCCAAGGCAATCCCCAAGTGTACCAGAGCTTTCTCAGAGGGTAAAATGTGGACTAGAGCTCAAAACTGGTTGTTCTCATTGGAGAAAAAGTGACTTAGAGAATTCCTGAATGCCTCTTGAAACAATTGGCACTACAAGCATAAGATTGTTGAGGTAAGAGCTCATGTGGTGATGTGGGGGGTGGGAGGAATTGGAAGTACAGAAATGTTTGGGTTTGGTGCAAACTGGGGGAAAACTCACTTCTTAGGATCCTTTCCCTGCTGCTCCAGTGAAATGGCTCTGCATCAACTGATTCAAATACAAGTCCTCACATGGTGTGTTCAGATTATGCAGTAGACACACTTTTTAATAAGAATAAACCTATGTCAGGGTATATATTCAGCAGTATTTCATTATCCTCTAAATGGGGTTATTCATTCTTTCTTACCAGTATATTCTTAAACAATTGGTGTTTGAGGGCCCTGTTTGACCCACAGATCCTCTACCATGAATAAAAACAGGTACACATTGAACAATACACAAGTGTAAAAACTAGCCATTATAAATAAATATAATGTCTTCTAATAACCTCTCCATGATATGAAATTAGAAAACAAAAAAATGTAAAGTATTCTTTTGCTTCTACAGAGCTCATGATAAATGAAATCTCAGTTCCCATGATAAAGCAAATTTCTGCTAAAGAAAACAGTTGTAAGCATAAATTTTTTAGGACATTCATTTTTGCTTTGTTTTTCTTTGAGCTTAAATTTTGTGTGCTGTCCAGAGTTCACAGGCTAAAACAAAGAAATCTGATGGTAAATGGTACACCCTGAAAAGCACATCTATAATTCAAAGTCATGTTTTGAGAGCTGATTTGAAATGAATCCTTCCATAAACTTCAGCAGTGGATTTGTCTGTCACCATTGGCAATAAGCACAAAGTGAAAGGCAGGAGGTTCAATTTGAACATCAGGAAACACTTTTTTTTTTTTTTTGCTGTAAGGGTGATAAAGGTTTCCCAATGAGCTTGTGGAGCTTCTTTTCCTAGAAATACTAAAATAAACAACTATACTCAGTCCTCTGCAACTGGCTTCAGGTGACCCTGCATGAGCAGAGGGTTGGACAGGGTGATCTCCAGAGATCCCTTCCAAAACCAGCCAGGCTGTTAGTCTGTGATTTCTCTTGAATATGAGAAAATTATCAATCCTCAATGTTCTTCCTTCTGAAATTAAACCTTAGCAAAACTACACAGAAATATCTTTATGATCTTCAAGGTACAAAAAGTATTTTGGTTGAAAGGCTGAGGGAGGTATTTTGTTTGCTGCCTCCAAATGCACATAACCATGAACTTCGGTCTGCCTTACAAGGACAGCACAACATCATCTGCCAAGACTGAGCAGTCAGGTGTATAACTGCATCAATCTGCAGCTCCTACAAGCTGTCCCACTCTTTTTCTGTAGCTGAGTGGTTCTTCGAGAGTTATGAAGGGTTTGACACCCTTGTAGATGTCAGGGGGTGACTCCAGATGGAAACTTCAAGAAAAAAGAAATCTGAATTTATCTTCTTGATAGCAGCAATGAAATTCGCAGTCAGGACTAATTAATTTTTTCGTTAAAATATGTTGGAATTATAGTGAAATGTCCTCTGTTTGTAAGCATTTTTAAAATGCCACGAAAGGCTTTTGAAGCACCAGTTCCATGATTCATCCCATGATTCATAGGAGTAGCTTTAAGTGAGATTTGGGAGGATGAAACTGATAAGAGCAATTAGAATTAGAAACATAATTAGCTACTGTAATGTAAAGGCAGGGGAATGAGTGAAGTGGAGGGTTTTACATCCAGTGTTGAAAAATGGCAGCTACACTTGTGGTTTGCTTTTTTCTTTTTAACATTCTAGGAGAGGGTAAATCTAGACTTTAAATGAGCAACACACAGCTCCCAGAAACACATTAAACACTCATCACATAATTGTTTTTTCATCCTGTTTCTTTTTACAAAGGTAAAAAAAAAAAAAAAAAGGACTCAGTGTTGGAACACTGGGATAGTCTAAGTTAGAGATAAAAGTACTGAAGGCAGAGATGTAAAGAAATCAGGAACACAGAACAGAACAGTTGCCTGACGGAGAGAAAAAGGACCCTTGATCAAGAGGGCTTGAAGATAGGGCTGAATAATAAATGAGTGATTCTCACAGCCAGCTGGAGAAATGTTATCACCCTTCAAATCACACCTCAGCTGAATGTGAAGCTGAGAAATGTGCTTTCTTATCTCTGAGTCTCCAGGGACAGTATATTCCAGGTGCTTGATAAAGAGAGTTTCCTCTGCTGGAGGACTGTTGAAAGGCTACACCACAAGGCTGAATGAATTTTGTCATTAAATAATAGCCTTGCCTTTTTTCATATTTATTTTTGGAACAAGAGCATAGCTTTTCCCAGTAAAGGGTGCAGATCCACTTTTTTCTCATAAACACTAATGGCCACCCCGTTTCATGGTGTAATAAGAAAAGGTTTAGAGAGACTTATTTGGACACCTACAGCTGTTTGACCTTCTGCTCTATTCGTTATTAACAGGACTGTTGAGGGGAGGAGGGAGAGAAACTGGCTTCGAGGGGTTGATTGTCAGCACTGCTTTTGCCATGGAACTAAAAGCTCTACAGGATAAGTGTAATGAATGGAAACAACAGCTCGTTAACTGCTAAACAGGATTCCAGGGACCTCTGAAGTTTCATTGTTCTGTCTGCATTTTGACCGGTCCCATCAAATCTGATGTGTTTTTAGTGTTTCACACACTTGCCCGTGTTTCTAAAATTAATCAGCTCTTCAGGAGAACTGCACCTGGATGCTGAAGCTGGGAGTGCAGGCAAGTGGATGCAGGCTGGTTCAGGAGTGCTTCCTCAGGTTCCTGCCCTTTTCCCAGATAGTTCATTCTGGGCAAAGAAGGTGGGACAAATTGCATTGCTGTTAACCTCTGTACTCCCCTGATGCTGCCAGGCCTCACTGGTCATAATGGTTCCCACCATCTTCAACAAGATTTGTATCATTTTTCAGAGAAAGTTTCAAGTTAACATCCCTGAACTAAAACATCCTGCACTTCTGTTGTGGCTGCCCCATCCCTGGAAGTTTCCAAGGCCAGGTTGGATGGGGCTTGGAGCAACCTGGGATAGTAGAAGATGTTCCTGCCCATGGCAGGGAAGAGGAATGAGATTTGTCTTTAAGGTCCCTTCCAACCCAAACCATTCTGGGGTTCTGAAAAGGGTTTGTCTTCCCAGTAATGTTGCTGCTGTGATTTAAGTAATGTCCAGACAGTAAAGAAATTTATTGGCTACACTCCAAAACCCTAAATGAGGTGGGAGGTGGATTCACTGCAGATGGATGGATGGATGGATGAATGGATGGATGGATGGATGGATGGATGGATGGGCTTCAAAAATGCTTGTGCATTTGAAGTCAAATATATAGTTGTGCTTGCAGACCCAGTGACCTCAAGAAGGACCATCTAATGACTGTCCTAGATTCTGCGTTATGCTGGAATAAATCCTGATACAAAACACTAATGGTGTTGGAAAGAGTAGGAAAATAAGTATGAACCTTCTGTGGTCAAGCAGTCCTGGAAAGGTCAGAGCTTAAATGCTCTAATTTGCACTAATTTGATGGAACCCACATGGCATTCTCCTAAGATATTCCAAAAATCACTGAATCATATAATAGTTTAGGTTGGTATGGACCTTTAAAGGTCATCTGGTCCAACCCGTCTGCATGAGAAGGGACAGCTTCAACTAGGTGAGGTCGCTCAGAGCCTCATCCAGCCTGGCCTTGACGATGGGAGGAGGAAACAGCTTCTGAAAGCCGCACTGCTGCAAGTGCCTGTCACCTCCTGCAGGCATAAGGGCTTGCTTGTGACAGCTGGAGAGCCTAGACATGGGTAAAGCCATGAGTGCTGCCAGCCAGGGCTCCTCAAGCATCATGCAGAAACTTTGAAGCCACAGGACAGCCCAGAAAATTCTATGGAAAGTACTTTGCTCATGAAACTCAGACTCCTCTTTGTTTTGTTTTTTTTTTTTGAATGTAGGCACAGCCAAGGGTACATCTTGATTTGAGTCCCAGTTGTTATTAATGCTACTTTATCCTTTTCAAAGCTTTCAAACATAAGAGGAACAGAATACCAGCATCTCTCCTGTTTCCCTATTTTCAGCTCCAGTAGACAATCCAGTGCAGCAAAGACAAAGCTCCTTCTCCCTTGTTAGTAAATCTGCCCCCAGAGGCAGTTTGCCAGTCATCCCAGCCTACACAAGCTTTCCTTGTGTTTGGAAACCTTTACCTGAGACTCATTCCCGTCTCATTTACTGCCCCTGAAAACTGAATTTAGAGCAAACCCTGTGACTACAGCGTGTTGAAATTTTGTGTGCTAAGACACAAGGAGGAAAAGAGGGATGGCCTGTGCCTCTTTGTAGAAACATTAATTTGAGTGATACCAAAGAGAATAATCCTAAGAACACGAAAGCTTGTAATGTATGAAAATCAATATTTACCCCAGGACTAACAGTTGGGCTTTCCACATGAGTAACTGCAGTATCTATAATGCAATTTGTGATGCAAAATTGCTCAAGAAACTCTATTAAACTAGAGAAAATTTGCCAGAAGGGACAATAAAATTAAGGACGACAATAAATTGGAGAATGAGTGAGCGGAGGATGTGGAAAAGACCTTTTGCACAAATCAACAGCTGGAGAGGAAAGACACTGAAGACAAATGGGGCAATAAAAGTAGCAGCTCTGAGGATTTCTTCTATATCCAGCTCTTTGAGAAAGGACCATTACTCCAGAGACAACAGCACTCCAGATCTGAGCACAGATGTGGGAAACATAAATGAGTATTGGATTAGTGGACCAAGATGAAAATCTGAGTGCAAGTGGTGGTAACTGCTGAGAGCAAGTGGAAACAATTTAACCTCCATGAGGAATACAATGAAGTCATAATCACTGTATGTAGTGATTTTATTGTCCTCTTAAATTAACACGAGTGGGTTTTGGTAAAGTGCTCAAGAATTTCTGTAATTAGTGATATTACTTTTTCCCCCCACCTAAAACCCAGTCTCCTGCCTGTACTGCCTATTGAATAGGGCTACTTTTCATTTTTCTTTTAATTATTATTATTATTCAGAGCTTTGATATTTAACTAAAGAAATGATCTTGCAGAAGATCATTGTTGTCTAATATGTAATTGGGGGTGGTGGTGACGTATATAAATATATACATATATATTTTTTTCATTCCCCTTCAATTTACGCTGCCACATTACAAACCTTTGGGGGGTTTTAAAATTACACAGAAAAGAAAAACAACGAGAAAATGTTGTGGAAGATGTTTTCTTTGCTTGCTTCTACAGAAGATTTTACTCTCTCAATTTTCTAGCCCTGTCCTTTGTATCCCTTCTTATAGAGATCAAAGAAACAAGAGAGATTTAGTTTCCAAATAATGGAATGGTAGGACTGTCTTGTCTGAACACATTTCTCTCTAACCTTTTGGTTTTAATGCATGACTCTTTAATAATATGATCCTATGCAACTGATGTTTTGTTCCCCAGCTTCCTCCTTGATCCTGCGTCCATAACACCTGCAGCATGGTTAATCCAGAACTGGGACTTTCTCATGTTTCAACACAGTCTGGTCACCAAAACTGTTCTCCTGTGGCTGCTTTTGTTTCCCAAAAAAAGACTGGATCTTGGATCAAGTTCCTGCAAATACAAGAGGTCCTACGAGACATCCTTCTAGGTTTTGTAGTGAAAAAAAAAGAGTCCCTGCCCCAAAATGGTTATTATGGGAGGATGCTTTGGTAGTTTTCCACAGATATGTATCTTTCTATTGCCATCCTGTAGCTCAGGAAGATTGATAAGGCACCAAAAGATGGTTCCTACAATGTCTGTTGGCATGGGAGCCCAGTATGGACCAACCAGTATTCATAGGAATAGCTCCACTGACTTTGGTTGAATGCCAACAAGAGGGAGCTCAATTCTTTTGATTCCCAGAGCTCTTAGTTGCCCACGTTGAAGCTCGACCAGTATCTTGATTTCTGTGGGGGTGTGCTAATTTTCTGGCTGTGTTAATGACCCCATCAGCTCCTGAACACAGAGCAAATCCTTAAAAAGGACTTCACACTGTCCCTTTCCGAGGTGGTCTGTACTCCTCTAATGACTGTGTCCTAATTAGGTCTTGTCATTATAACCAAAGGTTTGACACTCCTGTGATGTAAAACTGGGTGTAGGCTGAGCCAAAAGTACATGGTGTTCCTTCCTTCAGGTTGGGAGTGTGTGGAGATACATTATTGATGAGAATTTCTATAACAGTCAGGTTGATTCTCATTTGCACAGTCTTTTTACTTCTATGAAAAATGAAAACTTGTCTTATGAATACTAACTTGCATTGTCTATGTAAAGAGGAAATGAGCATGTAATTTATTGGCAGGACACTGTAATGTCTGCATTATGAGTGGCTGTGTTGGTCAGAGTAATTCAAGACCTTCAGAGTTCCCTTTCAATTAGCATTTCTGCAACTATCATTAAATAATGTCAGTGAGGAAGGTGTGAAATGACTGTGTGTTTGGAAAAGCCCACAACCACATTTGATCATTTGACTAATGGCACCAGAATGAGTCAAGGCTAACACTATCTTTTGAGTGTTATTTGGTAATTATTGTAGTGTCAAGTTTTGCTCAAACAGCAGGAAAAGATTCTGTGTATTCTATAAATGTCCTCCTTAATACTTTAGTCAATATTATTTATAGATTTCTCAGCCAAAACATGAAATAATATTTATGATATAATATTCTCTTGAGCACTGGCTGTTTCACAAAGGTGGGTAAAATATCTTTATTGCCAGGCTCAGCTTTGTTCCCTGTAGATGCAATACCTGTGAAATATTCACTGCTCACTCTAAGCCCATCATTTTATCCCATCCCATCTGTTCGCCTACTTCCATGAAATGCTTTTAATCTCAGAAAAATATGTTGCTTATGGCAATCCATTCCTTCCTTAGTAATTGCTGCCCTTCAGGTACTGCATGGCAATATCCAGAGCTTCTAGTGTCTCTCACAGCTAATTACTGTGTCAGAGAGCTGATCCACTGTTGGGAAGCACTTTTGGGATGGCAGTGCTCCCCCTCATTCAGTGCTCTCTCCAGCTGCCCATCATGACTGACAGGGGACTGAACCAGGCACAGAACCACTCGGTGGAGACACTGCCAACCCTCCAGGAGCTTATTGTGGTATTCGTTTTACAGCCTCCTGCCAGGGAGTAACCAGCAGGAGGAGATTATGGATCAGAAGTGCTATTTATCTCATTGTTAAAGGACAGACTGCACGAGGGTTTGGCAGTTTTCTTGTGAAGGGTTGGATCTGCTTGGTACAATCAGAAAATACCCACACAGAGAAAAAGCAAAAGTAACTGACTGCAAACACATAGTTTGGATGAGCAGTAACAAGGGTGATCTGTGCTATCTTTAATGTAGGGAGGGTGTCTGCACTGGATGCACTCTGAGGTGAACAGATCAGCATGCTTGATCACTGAATTATGGCAATTCATGCTCAAGTGGAGATTCAGGACTGAATTTCCTCTGGCACAAGAAAGAAAACAGGACCTAAGACAGTCTTTTCCTTTATGCAAGTGTCAGCATCTGATACTGCCTCCCCTGGTCCATTGGAGCAGTCAGGGGAGATCTGAGGAATGAAAATCTCCTGGCTACACTGCCCAGCCCAGCTTCCCTCTCTAACCCCAGTTAGCTGTCCTGAGCGTGCATCTGGGGTTTGTTGGTTGATCTCTTCTGAGCCTTTGTTTGCACCACTTGCATTTGTAAAGAAGTACATCCTTTTGCATTTAAAATGGTTCATAAATGGAGAATGTTGTGAATATCCCATCCCTGGAAGTGTTCAAGGCCATGTTGGACAGGGCTTGGAGCCACTTGGGATAGTGGAAGGTGTCCCTGCCCATGGCAGGTGGCTGGAACTGGATGGTCTTTAAGATCCCTTCCAATCCAAGCCATTCCAGATTCTATGATTTTGTGATTCTATGCTGCTTGTCAACCTTCCTGCCCCTGCATGAAGCTTGAGCTGCTTTATTTTTGGAAGAATTTGTACACCCTGGAAGAGATTCTTTCAGTCCACCACAGAAGAGTCCTGCACTGCGAAGCTTCTCCATTCAACCACTGCCATTGGATGCAGGTGCTGTTTCCATCTCCTCAGCAAAAAGCAACTTTAGTTTACCAGAACAGCAGGGATTTGGCATCTGCTTGAACAGGATTCTTAGAAGGGAGGGTTTTTTCCAATGTGAGCACGGCTTTGAGGTCAGCCCAACTATGCAACATGAACTCCTTAAACAGGAATACTCGTGCCAGAACCATCATCTCATCATGCAGGATTTGCTTCAGGGTCAAGTATGACTATAAAGAGTTTGAATTCTGCATATTTCTAACTTTTCATGGAAACTCACAAAGAACAATCACACTATCATGCGAAGCAAATTCAGGCAAGGGCTTAAAGGAACAGGAATAAATATATTACTACATTTCTGCAGACTTCCCAAACTAATACCTCATTGCTTTTGTAAATACAGCTGCTTCAAAGACTGCTTGTGACAAGTGCTATAAAATGAGCTCCTATTGTCTTTCACGTTGGCAGTCTGAGGGTACAGATCTTCCTTCATAACAGGCTGATTCCC
This sequence comes from Empidonax traillii, assembly GCF_003031625.1. Classification (NCBI taxonomy): domain Eukaryota; kingdom Metazoa; phylum Chordata; class Aves; order Passeriformes; family Tyrannidae; genus Empidonax; species Empidonax traillii. Next base: position 278,976 of record NW_020956466.1, read on the forward strand.
TCCAACCAAGATTCATTTTCCAGCAGAACTGTTGCATGACATTTCTGCAATAGTTCTTTGTCAGCTGGCTCAGTTACAGAACCTCGAATCTTTGTCTGTATGAAGCATTTTCTCCTGAGCCACTGAATACCCTGCACTGTTCTTGCAACAAATCTCACTGGGTTTTTAATTGCTAAAGGTTGCTGAAAATATTCTTGTAGTTTACTTGTACCTCTTGCCAGCAGCACTTAGTGTTGTTAAAGGCATAACACACCTCTCAAATGGAAAAATTCTGACAGCAGAAGACACTTCATGAAATACAAAACTGTTTCAGCTAACCTGTACTATTATCAAAAACTTCACTAAAGCCCTACACGGTATGACTTTTGCTGGGCTAATCACAGCCACATTTATGGAAGACTGGCTTTGTCATCTGTCAAGATTATCCCTGAAATCAACAGAGAAATAACTTCTAAGATTTCCCTTCTATCCCAAAATAGGTAGAGCAGAAAAGAACCTCCTTTTTCTGTGAACCACAGGCAGAGCTTATAGAAATATTAAAGTTAAAATCCAGGCTCATTTGATCCAAGGTGGATCTGGGCCTGGACATGCTTTGACAGTGTATCTGGATGGTCATTGCTATGTTGGTGGAAATTGCACTTCTAGAGTAAGAAACTTTCAAGGCACAGAGTGAGGGAAAGTTGGAAAATCATCCTCTAAACCACACGCTCCTTCCAAAAGCCACGAGATAATTGGTTAGTTAAAGGTTTCCTCATGACTTTAGCAAGTTTAGCAAGGAGAAGAACCCTTCTTTCCACCCACCACAACCTAATGAGCTAATCCAAAGGGCCATGGCAGCCACTTCAGATGCTTTTCAGGATAGTTCTGCTGTGACACCTGAAAAGAGGGGCTTTGCAAGAGTTCCAGGAGGGATGTGGTTAAAGGACTGGAACTGAATAATAGGAGGAAGTGGGTGGCTTTCATAATGGAGGGAAGTAACAAAAAGGGTTCTGCAGGAAACTGTGCTGCTGAATATATCCATTAGTGACCCAGGAAAAGTATTAACAGTGAGGCTGACAAAATTTGCCGCAGATATGAATCTATTCCAGAGCAATAAGGACAAAAAAAAAACCTTTGTGAAGAATTGGAAAAACACTTTACAAGATTGAGTGAGAAATAAAAGCACAGAATAAATTCACTTTGAATAAATGTGAAGCGGGAGATGAGTGTAGAGGTGAGTGCCTGAAAACAAATCTGATGGGCCTTCATCACACCATTATGACTCAAGTGAAAGCTTGATAGTGCGGCAACAGTTCCATGAAAACATTACTTCAGAGCTCAACAGTAATCAAAAAATGCTAAATCAAATGCCAAGAGTCATTAGGGAAGAAATAGAAAGCAGAATTGATCATTATGACACTGTGTAAATTCATGGTTCTCCCAGACTCTGAATACCATGAAGCATTTGCCCACTCAGTATGCAAAAACTGTTATAAATAGAAAAGCCACTGAGACTGGCAACAAGGACAGTTAAAGATGTGGCAAGACTTCCACACGAAGTGCAGTTGCATTGACTGGGAATCTTTATCTTGGACCAAAAATAATTAATTCAGGGTTTGGACAGAGGTCTACGGAATCATGGACAAAGAGGACTAGGGAATTTTTAGAAGCCCAGGCAGAAGACAACCAGCTCTCGATGCCATCAGAAGAGAACCTTTGGGTCACTACTGGTGGAGCTGCTGGTTTAAATATGGGACATGGAAACATCTGAGAAATGTACCTACCTGCTTGTTCCCGATCTTTGTGATCCTGACAGAGCCCAGGGAGCACCACATACAACACACAGACAGAGGACACCATTGTAGAAGAGCCTTTGTTCTTGCTCATGTCTGCTTTGCATCTGAATCTTCAAGTGGACGGTGACTTTCTTGATATAAGTTTTATGCACTGGGAAGAAGAATTTCTTGCTGTGCTTCTGAAATTCACTGTAGAGGGACTGGTGTCCAAAGGGAGTTCAAGGCACCTTTCCAGGGTGCTCTTTGTGTAGTAACA
>NW_020956466.1:281343-284114 GCF_003031625.1 Empidonax traillii
GCCTTTGTTCTTGCTCATGTCTGCTTTGCATCTGAATCTTCAAGTGGACGGTGACTTTCTTGATATAAGTTTTATGCACTGGGAAGAAGAATTTCTTGCTGTGCTTCTGAAATTCACTGTAGAGGGACTGGTGTCCAAAGGGAGTTCAAGGCACCTTTCCAGGGTGCTCTTTGTGTAGTAACAGCCTCAGAAAAAAAAAAATGTACTGGCCATATTGAAATCATTTGTTTTGGTAATCTCTAATCCAAACTCCATGCCAAAGGAGAGTATTTGTGGGGGCTTTTTTTGGTTGGGTGTTTGAAGGACTACAAGTTTCTCTACCACCCAAATCTGGATATCCCATCCCATACAAAGAATTCATTTTTCTTGAGCTTAATGAGGTTTGAGCACAAGGTCTTTAAGTGTTTGTTAGGATCTTCCTGGAAAAGACAGCACATGGGAAGAGAAAACTTGAAGTTTGTGAGTCAAATTTGGTAAGAGGACAGAGAAAGAAAGGAGATGCTAAAGTAATTTTCACGGCAGACCTGTTTGATGTTCTACCATGATGCTAAATAATTCTGTCTCAGACCAGCAGATACAAAACAGATTTTCTTATTACAATGTGAAGAAGACAGAGGTAACTCCTGGGAGTCTTAATGCTCCCCCAGTGAACAGTAGCCATCAATGGAGCTTTTTAGACCAAATCCCCCATAGTGGCAATTACGAACACATACCCTAACAAGGTCTGCAAAGGAAATCTGAAAAGACTTCACATTTCTTTAGACACACAGATAAATTCTATCCTCTTTCCTGGTCTGTCTTACCAGTAATGAGGGCTACTATGACCTGACCCTGGGCACCTAATGCTCTGGCTAAGGGCAAGACTCAACAGAGAGCTTGTCACCAGGAGTACTCTAGTCATCTGAATGGACCATGAAAAACAACACAAATCTTCCAAGTATTGTGTGAGTAGATCAAAAAGTGAATTAGTTCTATTGGTTAAATCATGCTTCAGCTAAATGCACCATGTATTTTAAAAGGTTTTCATGAGCAGCAACAGGAGCAGGCCCCAGCTGAAAACATTTTTGTTCCAGCCTGATTTCCAGATCTTCTCACCCATTATAAATTCCTTGGATCACTTGTTCCAATCTGCTGTACCTGCCCAGCCGGTGATCTCGCTGGAGGGCAAGCTCTTCACCACTCCCCAAACTCCAGCTTGCAGTGCTGCCCTCTCAGGGGATGGTTGCAGATTTTTTTAAGATGCTCTCTGACATCATTTCATTGGTTCCATTTTTCTGGTGATGGTTGACTCTGTACAAAAGCCAACTCTCTGTTGAATGCTCATTCCTGTAAACTGAAGCTGATGTACTCAGCTGGCAGAGTGGGCACTTCCTGCAGAAGCTGCTGTTGCTTTCTGCAGGCTGAGCAGACTCAGAAGAAACAACTGTATATGATTATTCCTTCTGAATTCCTTGTTTCCCTTTCCAAAAATGGCCTTTGGAAGACACTGAAATGCCCAGAAAACAGGCCAACTTGGTTGTTCTGTCAGGAATCCTATCCCAACCTCAGGCCATTCATGAGCTTCAAAACAAATCAGTGTCTTTTTATGAAATATTCCTGCAAGAGTGTAGCAGAGCCCAGTGCCCGGGAGGCCAGTGAGGTGGCAGCAGATCCCTGATGAGTGTAGGGGATGTCTAATGCATTAAAGGTGTTGGAATTGAGCAGAAAAGAGACCTCCTTCAGTGTCAGCTGCTCACCTGAGATCAGATGGGCTGGGTGCAAGTGGCCTGCCTTTCACATTAGAACCAGTTCAGAACTGGGAGTCCGGTCGAGTACAATGAGAACTTGCACAATCCAGATTGGGAACAATATCTTTTATTGAAACAAAAGGTTCAATCATCCAGCTGGTTGGCTCAAAAGAGGCAGCTGGGAAGCAGAGGGGAGACAGAGCAAGCTCTGCGTAGGTGGGACGGCCACCGCTCCACGCCCAGTCTCTGGAGCCTTTGTCAGTCTCTGGGCCACAATGAAATGGCGGCGGCCGAATGCACGGCCTGCCCCAAAATGGCGGCTGGACCCATGGCCTGCCCCACACTGTGACTGCTTATACATTTGTTGGGGAGAAAGGGACTCACTACATGTAAACTACTTCTATATTTTGGGGGCATAAATAAACTAACTACAAGGGAAAAATCTAACATGTTTGTGGGGCAACTACATCTTAACTACTTTTATATTTGGGGAGCCTATGTGAGGGACCTACATGTACCTACTAATAGATTAACTGGGGAACTACGTCTAAACTTCCTACATATTTGTTGGGGAACTAGGGTTTAACTACTAAACTATGTTGGGGCCTAGGTGAAGGTTGTCAGGGCATTTCCTCTCCAGGCAGCAGCACGTGCTCTCCAAGGCTTCCGGTAGCCCCTGCAGGAAGTCCCTTCTGGTCCACCCTGACAGGCCCTCCACTCAAAACCATGCTCTTCTTCCTGGACCTCCTCCTTTGCAGGGCACTGGCCACTTTCTGCTTGATTTCCTTCACCTTTCCCCACATTTCCTTCACGTCTCTGTACCTCCTCTTGATTGTCAAGATCGTCCGGATGGACTCCCTCCTCCTCCTCAAAGCCTCTTCACGGGCTCTCCTGGCTCTGCGGTTCCTGACTGCTCTACTACAGATAAAGCAGAGCGCCAGGAGCAGGCCCGGGCCTGCAGCCAGAGCCCAGAAGTGCCATTGCTGCAGGGCAGCCCAGAGCAGGGCTCCCCAGGCGCGGAGAGCGCGCTCCAGGGGTCCCTGC
>NW_020956466.1:285198-287616 GCF_003031625.1 Empidonax traillii
CACAGGATTTGAGCTGTTTGCCAAAGAATAGTAGACCTGTGTTTAGCAGGCATTGGTCAACTCCAGCTCTGGTCTGAACGCCAGAGTGAGGTGTAAGAACATAATGTGAAACTGCATTAGGGTGTTGGAGGGGACATCCCTCGTGCAGCAATAAAGACCAATTTGTCCTCAGAAGGCACCTCCTGGGACAAAGACCCATCTGGTTTTTCCTTCCTGAGAAGTTTGGAGGCTGAGTGCGGCAAACTTGCCCTCAGCAACACCTCCATGGAGCTGACCCGCCGTCCTCATTCTCGTTTTTTCCTTGCAGAGCCTCCCCCCTATTCTGTCAGGGCCCCTGGGGAGGTGGGACAGTCCCAGAGGAGAGGTGCCGGCTGTGTCACCGTGCCCCCTTCAGTCCCTGTGTTCAGGCAGGCAGAGGGAGGGTGTGGAATCCTGCCTGCCATGGGTGCTGTCTGCCTGTGGGGCTCTTTAGACCCCTGATCAGATATTCTTGGGTCAAAACCACCTGCTGGGAGGATGTGGGTGTGTGGGTGTGTGGGGGGTGAGAATGGCAAGGCCTAGGCCTGCAGCCAAGATGGCCGAGAGCTCCTGGCAGGGAAGGGCTTGTGGCTGGGCTGTCAATCAGTGACCCGCCTGCTGGCCCGCCCTCCCCACACCCCCTGGGCAAAATCTCTTGAAGTCTAAAATGAAAGTGTAACACCCGGCAAGAGCTTGGAGCTTCTGGACCAGCCTGTAACAGGGGCCTGGGCCAGGGCAGCCCAGCTGTGATTCCAGACACAGTGTGTCCCTGTCCCTCTCCCTGACACTCCTGCCCTCCTCCCGGAGCCCTGTCCCTGGGCAAAGCACTTCTCTCTGGGATGATGCCCCATCCAGCTGGGCATGTTCAAGTGAAAGTGGTTTGATTCCCTCAGGGCTTTGCAAGGGAGAAACCACCAAATTCTCAGGAGGATCAGTAACCAACTTTTACTTGCATTTTGGCCAATCATGAGCTTTAAAACAAACCTTTGCCACTGTATTTTATAATCTCGCAAGAGTGTAGCAGACCTCAGTGCCCGGGAGGCCAGTGAGGTGGCAGCAGATCCCGGAGGAGTATAGCGGATGTCTAATGCATTAAAGGTGTTGGAATTGAACAGAAAAGAGACCTCCTTGAGTGTCAGCTGCTCATCTGAGATCAGGTGGGCTGGGTGCAAGTGGCCTGCCTTTCAGATTAGAACCAGTTCAGAGCTGGGAGTTCGGTCGAGTACAATGACAACTTGCACAATCCAGATTGGGAACAATATCTTTTATTGAAAGAACAGGTTCAATCATCCAGCTGGTTGGCTCAAAAGAAGCAGCTGGGAAGCAGAAGGGAGACAGGGCAAGCTCTGGGTAGGTGGGATGGCCACCGCTCCACGTCCAGTCTCTGGAGCCTTTGTCAGTCTCTGGGCCACAGCGAAATGGCGGCGGCCGAACACACGGCCTGCCCCAAAATGGCAGCTGGACCCATGGCCTGACCCGGACTGTGACTGCTTATACATTTGTTGGGGAGAAAGGGACTCACTACATGTAAACTGCTTCTATACTTGGGGGGGATTAATAAACTAACTACATGGGAACATCTAACATGTTTGTGGGGCAACTACATCTTAACTACTTTTATATTCGGGGAGCCTATGTGAGGGAACTACATGTACCTACTAATAGATTAACTAGGGAACTATGTCTAAACTTCCTACATATTTGTTGGGGAACTAGGGTTTAACTACTAAACTATGTTGGGGCCTAGGTGAAGGTTGTCAGGGCATTTCCTCTCCAGGCAGCAGCACGTGCTCTCCAAGGCTTCCGGTAGCCCCTGCAGGAAGTCCCTTCTGGTCCACCCTGACAGACCCTCCACTCAAAACCATGCTCTTCTTCCTGGACCTCCTTTGCAGGGCACTGGCCACTTTCTGCTTGATTTCCTTCACCTTTCCCCACATTTCCTTCACGTCTCTGTACCTCCTTTTGATTGTCAAGATCGTCCGGATGGACTCCCTCCTCCTCCTCAAAGCCTCTTCACGGGCTCTCCTGGCTCTGCGGTTCCTGACTGCTCTACTACAGATAAAGCAGAATGCCAGGAGCAGGCCCAGGCCTGCAGCCAGAGCCCAGAAGTGCCATTGCTGCAGGGCAGCCCAGAGCAGGGCTCCCCAGGCACGGAGAGCGCGCTCCAGGGGTCCCTGCTCCAGCTCCTGCAGCAGCCGAGTCATCTGCTGGTCGAGATAGTCGGCACGCAGCTCCATGCGCGCCCGCAGGGCCTCATCCAAGCCATCGCCCACCATCTGCGGGTACTGGACGAGGCATTGCAGCAGCAAGGCAAGGAGCATAGTGCGAGCCATGGCCTGCACTAGAGAGAGAGTAGGGGGTGCCCACTCTCTGCCTCCACCCAGGCAAAAGTGAGGCAGC
>NW_020956466.1:289161-291011 GCF_003031625.1 Empidonax traillii
TAGGGGGTGCCCACTCTCTGCCTCCACCCAGGCAAAAGTGAGGCAGCGTTGTCTGTGGGAGCCAGGGAGAGCTGCCCCCATTGTGACACGTCCCCTGTGATGTCACAGGTGCCAGAGGCATCACAGCCAGGCCAGGCCTGCCTTTCGTGCCCACCCCAGCTCAGCCACTCCCAGTGGGCAACCAGAGCCCCGACACCCACAAAGTGCAGCCCCAGGGACAGTGAACGGGCCCCCAGGGGCTCCCTTCCCCACTCAGGCAGAAGCCCCCGAGCCCTTGTCTGATGGACCAGGGGGGCACACGAACCTTGGATGCTTTGCTGCTTGGGATCCCCTTCTATGAAATGGGATCACTTCCCTCACTGATGGCCTTTGGGCTGGTGGGGGTGCTGCTGGGTTTTTTGGGACATCCCTGGGAGATTGGTGTGAATATTTTGGTGGTGGGATGGGTCCTCTCCGTGGCAGGATGTCTGTTCCTGCTTTGCACTGTGAGGAGACCTTGATTACAAAGAGATGTTTCCCAGGAGTGAGGAGCAGACATGTGTGGTGATTTCCAAGAAGGGGACTGTAGCCACACCAAGTCCAGGCTCCTGTAAATGAAGAAAGAAGCAGATGGCTGGTTCCAGTGCAGCATTGGAGCTGTTTGCAAAATAGCAGTAGTTGTCTGTTAAGCTGGCATTGGTCAACCTCTGTTCCCCCTGAACGCCAGAGCAGGGTGTTAAGAATCTACTATAAAACTGAATTCATGGTAGCCCAGATTGGGTGGGACACCCAATGTGCAGTAATAAAAAACAACTTTCCTTCAGAAGGTACCTCCTGTGACAATGACCCCCATCTTTATCTCCCTGTGGAGTTTTAACACAGAGTGTGGCCAACTTGTCCTCAGCAACACCTCCATGTGAGGGGACCCGCCATGCTCATTCTCGTTGGATTACCCTTGCAGAGCCTCCCCCCCATTCTATCAGGGCCTCTGTCAACTCCTCCCCATGCACCAAGAGTTTTGCAAGATCCTACCCCACCCACTGGCCATTCCTGAGTTTCAAAACAAATCTGTGCCACTGTATTTTATAATCTCGCAAGAGTGTAGCAGACCTCAGTGCCCGGGTGCCCAGTGAGGTGGCAGAAGATACCGGTGGAGTGTAGCAGATGTCTAACGCATTAAAGGTGTTGGAATTGAGCAGAAAAGAGACCTCCTTGAGTGTCAGCTGCTCATCTGAGATCAGATGGGCTGGGTGCAAGTGGCCTGCCTTTCACATTAGAACCAGTTCAGAACTGGGAGTCCGGTCGAGTACAATGACAACTTGCACAATCCAGATTGGGAACAATATCTTTTATTGAAAGAACAGGTTCAATCATCCAGCTGGTTGGCTCAAAAGAGGCAGCTGGGAAGCAGAAGGGAGACAGGGCAAGCTCTAGGTAGGTGGGACGGCCAGCGCTCCACGCCCAGTCTCTGGAGCCTTTGTCAGTCTCTGGGCCACAATGAAATGGCGGCGGCCGAATGCACGGCCTGCCCCAAAATGGCAGCTGGACCCATGGCCTGACCCGGACTGTGACTGCTTATACATTTGTTGGGGAGAAAGGGACTCACTACATGTAAACTACTTCTATATTTTGGGGGCATAAATAAACTAACTACATGGGAACATCTAACATGTTTGTGGGGCAACTACATCTTAACTACTTTTATATTCAGGGAGCCTATGTGAGGGACCTTCATGTACCTACTAATACATTAACTGGGGAACTACATCTAAACTTCCTACATATTTGTTGGGGAACTAGGGTTTAACTACTAAACTATGTTGGGGCCTAGGTGAAGGTTGTCAGGGCATTTCCTCTCCAGGCAGCAGCAC
>NW_020956466.1:291817-322835 GCF_003031625.1 Empidonax traillii
GGGGCCTTTAGGACAACCCTGAGGGGTCTTGTGGTGAATATCCTAATGGTGGGATAAGGCCTTTCCATGGCAGAATCTCTTTTCCTGCTGGCCCCATGATGAGACCTTGGTTACAAAGAGACATTGCCCAGGAGTGAGGAGGAGCTGTGGGGGTCGATTTGCAAGAAGGAAACTGTAGCCACACCAAGTCCAGGCTCCTGTAAATCAGGAAAGAAGCAGATGGTGGTTCCAGCACAGGATTTGAGCAGTTTGCCAAAGAATAGTAGACCTGTGTTTAGCAGGCATTGGTCAACTCCAGCTCTGGTCTGAACGCCAGAGTGAGGTGTAAGAAGAAAATATAAAACTGCATCAGGGTGTTGGAGGGGACACCCCTCGTGCAGCAATAAAGGCCAATTTGTCCTCAGAAGGCACCTCCTGGGACAAAGACCCACCTGGTTTTTCCTTCCTGAGCAGTTTTGAGGCCGAGTGTGGCTGACTTGCCCTCAGCGACACCTCCATGCGATCTGACCCGCAGTCCTCATTCTCGTTGGGTTCCCCTTGCAGAGCCTCCCCCCAATTCTGTCAGGGCCCCTGGGGAGGTGGGACAGTCCCAGAGGAGAGGTGCCGGCTGTGTCACTGTGCCCCCTTCAGTCCCTGTGTTCAGGCAGACGAAGGGAAGGTGGGGAATCCTGCCTGCCATGGGTGCTGTCTGCCTGTGGGGCCTGTGCCAGGGCAGGCTGATTCCACTATGTGTGTGTCCCTGTCCCTCTCCCTGGCACTCCTCCCCCCTGCTCCCCTCCTCCCAGAGCCCTGTCCCTGGACACAGCAGTTCCCTCTGGAATGCCCCGTCCTGCCTGGTAGGTTCAGGGGAAGGTGGTTTGATTCCCTCTGGGCTTTGCATGGGAGAAACAATGCCTTTTATATGGCAGGAGCAGAACTTACTGGAACAAGGGGCGTAACCAGGGAGGAGTGAAGGTGGGATATGCAAATTAGGACTGTGCAGAGAAGATGAGGGCAGAACATTACCATATAAGGAAGAAATGGCCATATAAGGTTGGTGCTGCAATGCAGCACCAGCCGACCAATAGAAACGCAGGATTCGAGGGTGCAGGGAAAATAAGGGAAAATGGGGGTACAATGAAGGGGAATAATACATACATAAAGCAATAACATAACATAAAACTTAAAACACATTTTTCGCAAAAAAAGGGTTCAGAATGGATATTGAGGTGCTGGAGCAGGTCCAGCGAAGAGCAACGAGGCTGGGGAAGGGACTGGAGCACAAGTCCTATGAGGAGAGGCTGAGGGAGCTGAGGTTGTTTAGCCTGGAGAAGCGAAGGCTCAGGGGAGACCTCATCCCTCTCTAAAATTCCCTGATAGCAGGTTGTAGCCAGGTGGGGGTCAGTCTCTTCTACCAGGCCACAAGCAGTAGGACAAGAGGGCACAGGCTTAAGCTGTGCCAGAGGAGGTTTAGGTTGGATATTAGGAAGAAATTCTTTACAGAAAGGGTGATCAGACATTGGAAGTGGCTGCCCAGGGAAGTAGCGGATTCTCCGTCCCTGGAATCATTTGACTAGAGACTGAATGTGGCACTTAGTGCCATAGTCTAGTAACCATATTGGTAGTGGATCAAGGATTGGACTTGATGATATCAGAAATTCTTTCCAACCTGGCTGATTCTATGATTCTATGATTAAAAGTTCAGCTAAACAAACTGTAACTTATCCAGACACCACAAGGTGCTAACTAAGGCACTGACTGGACCTTTTTGATCTGGATTCCAATACACTTGGAGAAGAAGAAGATAGGAGAAAGAGAAAGAGAGAATAAGGTGAGTGAATGGTCTTTCTTTGGCCCCTGGCATTCAGGGTGATCTCTTCTGCTTTTAAATCCAGGGTAGCACAGCAACCCCTCATCACTCATATCCCCATCCCTTTTGTCTGCCCCACTCAGCCTGATTTCTAGGTCTTCTCACCCAGTGGTAAATTCCTTGGATCACTTGTTCCAAGCTGCTGTGCCTCCCCAACTAGGGTTCTTGCTGGAGGGCAGATTTTCCACCTCTCCCCAAACTTGGATTTCCTCAGGGCTTTGTGTGGGAGAAACACTGAAATTCTCAGGAGGTTCAGTAGCAAAGTTTTACTTCCAAACTGTAGAACATATAGGTAGTATAAGGTGTATCCTTATATAACAGATAGAAGGCAAATTGTAAAACAACACCCAGATGAAGAAAGACCCTTCACACATGCATCAGCGACCTTTATTCTGCCCCACTCCAGTAGGGCCTTCCCCAGGGGCAGCTGCTCTTTAGGATCTCCTGTGGGTCCACACAGTCGGTCACCGCCATTTTGAAACAGGGCAGATGTCACTCTGCCATTTTGGGGCAGGCCGTGCCTTCATCCACCACCATTTCGCTGTAGCCCCGAGACTGACAAAGGCTCCAAGGGTGGAGCTGTGGCCGTCCCAACAACCCAGCGCTCGCCGTGTTTCTAGATTTGATACTCAACATCTCCCCTTGTGCATTCTTTGTAACCTGAAAGAATACTCACCCATTTTAGTTGTTCCATACTCCGAAGCTGTTCTGCTGCCATCTCCTGGGTCTTGCTCCTCGTCTTTAGAGAAAATTACTTTGGCAAAAGTGACTTACCTTCAGTGACAGAGAGCTGAGGTAACTGAATTTATGGCATATCTTCTGATCTGTGGTACGTGGCATTGTGTGCGCATTTAGCCTGAAGGAAGTGCAAGGCAAAGTATTTCACATAATTACTTTAGTTTGTTTTTATTGATGTTGAGGAAATAGTGGGGTTTCGGTTTGTTTGGTTTCTTTCTTTTGTTTGGTTGTTGGGATTTTTTTAAATTAAGGCTTAGAACCCTAGTCAATTTTGATTCTGTCTCCTAGACCTTACTTTTCATCACTGTATGACAGTCCTCATTTTTCTCCTGGGATGTTCTTTCACTGTGTTGAATACTTTTTTCTTTTCATTCACTGAAGCATCTTCTTTGTATTTCCAATGTATTTTGCTTTTTCCTGTCTTTGTATTTAGTAGTATTTCTTTGCATTGCAAGGTTTACACAAGTTTACAGTATTATAGTGGGAAGGAAGGGACAAACAGTAAACCCTATGACTACAAAAGCAGAAATATCAAGAGCAGTAATTAGAACCAATCTAAATGGGGAAACTGATATCCATCTTGTCATAGAAATTCTCCATTAACTTATGATTCTGGTTTTTTATGGCAATATAACTAAATGCACATTTCCTAGGTTTTTCGTTTCATTCCACTTGCTTTTGTGTATATTGGAGAAGGGTCTGGGAGTGTTTGTTTGTGGGATGCCAATAATACATTAGTAAAAAACTGAATTTATGAAGTGTTAGAGATTTTGACAGTTTATCTCATCTTTCTTGGTCTAGCAGGAGATTCTCCTGACAACCTACAAGGAATAGCAGTTTTCATGCCCTCAGCTGATTCAAAAGAAGTGTCCTCCTCTTGAACCAACTCTCCAGGGAGCATGAAAAGTGATTTCAGTGATCTTGTCTTATCCATAATGGGATCTACTCAGGCTGCCCTTCTTGAGTCTGCCCTCTGTGCATGGGGAGCAAAAATAGAAGCAGTGCTTGAGTGCAGAGTATGTTTTTGGCCTCAGAAGGCAAGAGAGATAACTGTGGCCTGCCAGAGGGGTATTTAAAGTGTGAAAGAGCAGGCAGGACACCTTAGGTTAGCCCAGAGGTTGAGATTTGGATGGCTTTCCTAAAAAAGAATGATTTTTTTAAGTCTTTCAGTATTATCAGCATTTAGTCATCTCAGACCTTTTTTTTCTTTCTTGTGGGATTGAATCCAACAGAAGACAAGTATCATGGAGAAGAAAGTGTGGGGAACTGAGGCATAGATTCTAACAGTCTAAGAAACATGGGAAAAAAAATCTGTATTCAGAAAATCTTTTTGCATCCTAAAAATTAAGTTCAAGCTCTGACATCAGATCACATTCAAAGAGACAGGGCAGATTAATTGAATCCCTTGATTTTTGTGTTCCATTAGGAAAAAAAAATATAAAAGAAAAAAATAAAAAAAATTTAAAAAAAATTTAAAAAAATTTAAAAAAAAAAAAAAAGGAAAGGAAAGGAAAAAGAAAGAGAAACTCAACATCATCCAAAGGTGATGGATCCCCTGGATAGCTGTTACCTTTCCCTTTTTTACAGAGGGACCCTGGATGACATGTTGAGGCTGGATATCCACATTCTACACACCTAAAATAATACAAGTCAAATCACACCTTTTTTCATTTTCTTTTCCAGTTTCCAAGAAAGCAGCATGTCCCTTCTGGAATGTATCCTGAAAGCACTCAGGCTGCCTTGCCCACCCTCTGCTGTCCAGATCCTCTCTGCAGACATGCCTGGCTGCTCTTCTCTGCAGGGCAACAGGACTGAAGGCAGAGAGGGCAGATCTTCTCCAGTTCAATGGATATCAGGGAGCAGCTCACATCCCCCTTGGGCAGCAAGTTAATGCCAGCTCATTCTGCAGATGGGAACAGCCTCTCAGTCCTAGCAAGAGTAAAATTATTTCTGTTTTTACGACACGCATCTATTCTCCTCCAATTTTCTGCCTTCCACACCCCTTCGACCTCTTTTTCCACTTGACAAACTACTGTGTTCTGAGCTTGTTTGGGTGGCTTTTGACAGCTATTGTGTTTCTGATCCCCCACACTTCTCAGGCTGCACTATGAAGAGGAAGAGATGATGGGGACTTCATCATCCTGTGTTCAGTTCTCCCTCTCACACTTAGAGAGGACAAAATGACCCTGAAGAAGATGTAAATGTATTTTGAGATTTACTATTTTCCATCTTTTATTTTTCTCCTATTACAGAGAATCCTCTGTTGGATCAAATACACAATATTTCCGTGACCCTGCCACAGAGGCAGATTTAAATAGTCGAGTGAAGTTGACATTTTAATGTTAACAGGCATAACCCCAGGGTGAATTTACTACCCCCAAAGTGCCTGAGGAAAACCTGTGTTCCTCCCCATTCAAGTAGCTCCTCTGTTAAATGTAGGTACAGTCAGGGTGTGCAGCCAAGGCAAGGGAGATTATCTAAATTGTAATTCAGACAGCAAGATCAGTGTTTTATAAATAACTGATGAAATTTTTGTAGCAGCTTTTCAGGATACCCTGGATGGGAAAATGAAGCCCTGAGAAACTGAGTCTTTCTGTAGACAGATTACACCAATTATAGGATATAATCACAAAACTTTAAGGTAGGAAAAGACATCTCAGATCATTGAGTCCAACCATTAAATGTTAAGGGCTGTTATAAAAGACACTTCTTCAGTGGCAGTTTGCTCCCACCATCCAGCAATACTGCTCCTGTCAACCTTGTCCTATACCATCTTGTATAAAACTTGCAATGAGTCATAGCAATTAATGAGAAATAGGCAAAGGTCTTGCACAGAGAGGGGGAGAATTTTATTATCCAAATGGTTCCCTGTAGTCACTCAACTTTTATACCACCTCTGGTGCTTCCAGTCCAGGTCTGAGTGTGGAGAGGAGGGATGATGGAAAGATGCTTTCCCTATTTGGATGTTTCTTACAGGCTTTTTTTTTAGTTCCTGATATTTCTCTGAAATTCATTGTGGAGCTTCTCTGCTTATTCCAGTTGGTGGTCACAGTTATTAAATGGAATGAGCATGATCCTTAGCTGATGGAAATCAGCACAGCCTACAAAAAAAAAAAATAGTTACTCAAGATTCCAAGACCTGAGTTTTGCAGAAATTCCATCCAACAAACCTTGCAATAAGCCAAATAACCACTAGATTACAGAGGTTTGTGGCCTTACCAACATGCTTTGCATTGCACTGTATTTACCAGCCAGGTAATTAGAGAGCTCAAGGCCAACTTTCAAATTTTGTAGTTTCTTGGAAGAGAAGAAAAGAAAGGAATGATTACCCGCATACTAGACCATTTTGATTGTGAATCATGGAGTTATATGTTGCTTCCCCTACCCTGTTAGGCCACAGGATATACTAATTTTCTACGTATTGCAGCCATAAATAGGTAGTTTTCCGAAAATGGAACAAGGAATCCAATCACTAGAAATCCTCTCCTGGCAAAGGTCAGTCAGTACAAGTCCAAACCTATTCATCAGCAGCCTTTCATACCTTTTGCTGGTATAGTTTGGCTGATTCAGACTCCAGGAAAAAGTGATTGATTTGCACTTAAGTGACCCATTTCCTCCCGAGAGGTGTCAGAGAGCTGTTATCAGTCAGACGCCTTGTCTTTGCTTCAGTATAACTTGTCTTGGCTCCTTGTTCTGAGTTAGATACTGCAGCTCCTCAGCTTTCACACTGCCTGACTTGAGGAAAAGGATTTAGAGCAAGTTGGCACAATCTCTGTCTTAGTGGAAAGGCAAGTGCCAGCTCTTCGTGTTTTGGACTGAACACTGCCTGCAATTTAGGAGACAACCCTAATAGTCCTGAGGGCAAGCCAAGGGAAAACTCGTTCCTGCAGTCTCCTTGAGAATCCTTATACTGTGGTGAGAGGGAACAGCTCCATCCCACCCTCTGGGCTGATGTTACCATCCCCACAGACCCTTCCACATCCTCAAATTTAATGCAGACCAAGCTCTGCTTCTATGGCCCCTCCTGCTGAGAGGTGGGTTCGTTGTTCTGATGGAAATTTTTAGTTCTCTTAGAACACAGTGCCAGCTGGAATATCCACTCTGTGTGTCCAGCAAGCAGCATTTTTCCATTTCCTCAGTAAAAATCCTCTTGGCTACAGCGAGTGCTGCAGAAACACACACACACTCATGCAAATGAGGAATGACGCAGATTGGGATCTTGCAGGTTGGAGCCACAGATTTGAGGACAAGGGGCAAAACTGGCTGTTTCAGAACACGAGGTTCATCTCCTCCAGGTGTCAGTCAGGTCGCTGTATCTCAGCTCAGTGACATTTCCCAGCAGGAATAGATGTGATCTGTGCAGGGAGGCTGTGCCAGCACCACTCGTCCCTTTTATCAGGCAACTGCTTTTCTTGGTGCAGGCTCATGGATTTCCAATAGTATCTATGAAAACAATCTTGTTTTGGAAAAAAAAAAACTTCTGGAGTAATAGGTCTGAGGCTTTCTGGATATAACACTGAGCCAATTCTCAGTTGTTGACAGAAGTAACTAATTACATTATTTGCATACATTTTTAATTCATGGCTTGTCATTTCCTGTTTCCTATTTTAGAAAAATCAAAAGTCCCTGATTTAGTTCCAGATTCTCAAACCTTTTCGTACTGAATAAACACTGACTTACACCAGTTCAGAAAATAGCATGAAGATTTTCTTGGGTTATTTTATTCTTTTGGCTTCCCGAGTAAAATATATTTTGTCAAATAACAACCTGGGAGCTGTGCAGCCTCTGTTCTCTTGCACATGAATGCAAAGAACCTTTGAAAGGTCCAGTATTTGAAGCTTGGTATTCACTGGTGAAGCTGATGACCCACAGAGACAAAACTGGAATAGAGGGCAATGACATTCATAACCAAGATATTTTTTTCAGCATAGTCCAGTTTTTCCTGTGACAGTCACTCTTCTAGTTCTGCAGAATGCACAACACTCTTAAGATACATGCTCAGTTTTTCCCAAGATGTTGGAGATCAGAAACAGCTTGAGCAAGACACTATAAACCCAGATGGATGTCTTGGGGGTATGAAGTCCCTCAATCATCATTTACTGCTAGAGCTTTACATTTACAGCTCTGGAGTATCCAAGAATTTTATGTGCACCTCCTCCTGGGCTTGTGCCCTAAGTCTACTTCAGCTTCCCACGTGGAACCATTCCTCTGTTGTGCAGAGATATGAAGGCAGGCTGACAGAGTTGGGGTTGTTCAGCCTGCAGAAGAGAAAGGTTCCAGGGACACCTTATTGTGACATTTCAGTATTTAAAGACTTATAAAAAAATAGGGAGAGAGACTTTTTATACTGGCAAAGAGTGATAGAACAGGGGGGAATAATTTTAAGCTGAAAGACAAGAGGTTTAGCTTGGATGTGGAGATGAAATTCTTGACAGTGAGGGTGATGAGAACCTGACACAGGTTGCCCCGAGAAGCTGTGGCTGCCCCATCCCTGGGAGTGTTCAAGGCCAGGTTGGACAAGGGTTGGTGCAACCTGGGCCAGTGGAAGGTGTCCCTGCCCAGGGCAGGGAGGGTGTAACGAGATGGTCTTTAAGGTCCCTCCCAACCTCAGCCATTCCCTGATACTTTAAGGACCTCTTCAGTAATTTAGGGTGGTGTAGGATGCTTGGAGGGAAAGGTGTAATGGGGCAGTGAGATGAACATCTGCAGACCAGAAAGGCTGAAGGATATGCCACATAAAAACCAGTGTGAGCATCGACACTCTGCTCAGGTACCTGCTTAGCCATGCTTGCTTCACAGTGTGGGTTGCAGCCCCAAAATTACACAAGGGCTATAAACTTGTGCTCCAAAAACTTGAAGCAGCTTGATGAGCAGTCTTGTCTGTGTCAGCGGCAGTGACTCTGCTCTGAAATAGCAAGGATGGCTCTCCAGGGTAGTAGTCTTCAGTAAAGGGCACTGGAAGGGACTTGAGGGTCTCCCTGGAGCCTTCTCTACTCCAGGCTGAACAACCCCAACTCTCTCAGCCTGTCTCCATCTCAGAGGTGCTACAGCTCTCACAGCATCTTCATGACCTCCTCTGGACCTGAGCCAACAGGTCCATGTCTTTCTTGTGCTGAATATGAGCCTTATCACTGGTGTCTGACTGCAAACTGACCCAATGCAGCCCCAGCTGCAGATGCAATCTGCCAAAAAACCTCTCCCCATGCCCTGTGTACCTTCCCAGAGAGCTGCAGGGAGCCTCTTGCAAATACTAGGAGTTCTGGGTGTGAAAAGTGCTGAGGCAGCACAAGGCATTATTACATTCTGTAGATGCATTTTGCCAGGCTCTGACCTTTCAGGTGCCTGTTGAACGTCTCCTCCTTGCAAGAAAAGAGAAGAGTTAACATTTCACTCCTGCTTTTCAGCCTCAGCAGAATAGATTTTAACAGGGCATGAAAACAATAATCCCTGTCAACTTCCTTCCTTTAACCTTTAAAGGGAATTTTGTCTTTCCATGCACTCTGCTTCTGCTCTGTAATTTAAACTTGCTATTAGGAACCTGGCATTTTTAAACTGATACAGGTTTCTGATCAAAGATGCTGATGCTTGAAAGGACCTGTGTCACCAAGCCCTCTCCCTGGCTCAGCTGGTGTTGCTTCCTGTGGTTTAAATAGATTGTTCCTCTTTAGGTTTTCTCATTGATCTGTCTCAGTCTGTATTTTAGTATCCTTCTCAGTCAAGGGTATATATATTATCTCTCTCCTACTCCAACAGAAGAAAAATCCTCTGAGTCCATGAGCTCTGCAGTGATCTCAGACCAAGATATTCTGCTCTCATTTTCCACTCTGCACTCACGGCTTAGTGTAAGATGAGAGATGACAATCTCCATCAGGAGAGTGCTTATGTTGTTCAGCTCCACATGATTTTGTGGTACTTAACACATTCTTACAGCATGTGACCCCTTCCTCAGGTAGTATTGCATGATAAAGGAGCTTGGGGACTTTTGGAAATCTTTTCCATTTGCGTTTCTATGTACCCAAGAATTTCGGAAAACCTGGCCTTTGCTTACATATGTCACATGCTCAGATGCTGTGCTTTGAATCGATTGTAAAAATTTCCAGTCCCTAGTTTTTAGTTCGTTTTGACTCAGATTTTAAACTTACCCATTGACTACTGTAGTGTTGTAGTACATTCATGTAACTGAAACTTGGAATAGCTTTTAAAATGGTAGATTCTCCTCAGTAACTAGACTGAGTGGTCTAAACTCTTCTTTCAGGTATTTCCATCTACATGTGAGTTCACTCTGCAAATCCAAGTGGAGTTTATTTGGATTTGGATTAGAGCAGTTCAGAACAGACTCTACAGAGCCCTGTTATATGAATCTGGACACCTCCTGATGTCATCAATCCTATTCCCCTTTCCCTCCACAGAGCCAACTCCATGAAATGTTTCAGGAAACAGCAGGGATCAATAGATGGTCCTCAGTGATTATAAATGATAGCACATCACAGATTTCAATGCAGTTGCACTAAAATACACACCAAGCTGGATGCCTGTTCTTATTAATGTCTTTAAAAGGAGTTGAAGATGTTATTTATTTACTTACAAGCTCTGCAACTACTTTCTTTGGTGCCAAAAAGCTCACACTGACGTTGCCAAAGACCATGGTCTTTTAAGATGCTCCTGTGCCAGTTTTATATGATGTGGAAGATGGTAGGATTGGACCAGCAACTTTTTTTGGCTGCTAATCCACTACAGGCAGGAATTAAGACCACATTTCCAACCGGTGGTACTTCCCAAATCATCCATTCCCCCAGTCATCATCCTTTCTGGAAAGGACAGAACACCCAGTGAAAGGAGATGGTTGTTTATTTGCTGAGTGATCCTTCCAAAGGGATAACACTTCTGCTCCTCAGCAAATCCAGGAGAGGAACCAGACATGGAGTCAGGTCTCTTCTGTCTCCTGCTTAGACACTGCCCATGAAAGCACGGTCTGAAGCACCAGCTCTTCAGTGCAAAGACCATTTGTCTTTGAAAGACAAATCAAGTGGCAGCTTTCCTGAAGAAGTGATAATATTTTAATGGCAGAAAGACAGAAGAATAATCCAATTAGGAGAAAGGGGAGGTTTGGCTGAACAGAAATGGCTGGGAGAAGTGCTCTAAGGTGCTGAAGGAGTGAATCCTGTCAGGGTGGCAGAGCAACTGTGATGGGACTCTCAGAGGGCAGAAAAACACACAGTGACACAGTTCTCACCCTCCTGTTCCTTACTAGAAGTTTATTATATTGAACAGGGCCCCTTTTCTCAGATCAGACTGCATTTGGGTTCTTGGAAATTTGACAAAAATATCTCCTGAGAACTGGCCTGTTTCCTCTCTTTCCAAGCTGACCTTTTAATGAGGTCTAATTTTGCTTCCATAAGCTGAGAACAGAGTGTGGGAGACCAGCACAAAATGTGCATTGTCTTTCTAGGATTTCACAACTGGTTTATTCTTCTGAACGTTTCTACTATCTAGGGACCAAATCCTAAAACAGTTTTCTTTTCTCTACAGTGAGAGATGGTGTTCTTTGAGGAACCAAAGAATTACCCTTCAAACCACCACTATTCTCAGAGGTCTTAAAATAGCCCCTATTTCACAGTATCTTCTTTCATGACTTAAAGCAAATCTTCCACTTGGAAGAGTTTTGGTTGTTTGGTTGTGTTTTTTTCCTCAAACAAATAAAGGGGGAGTGAACACTGACTGTGTTCCTGAAACAAGGATCAAAAAAATCCTTTGATCTGGCTCCTTAAGAAAGTAATCCCACATTTCATGGGATTTTTTTTTTTTTTTCAATACAAGACCTAATCCCAGTATTATTCTAAGGATGTGTCAGCCTTATAATTTCTAGCCTTGGATTTGTGTTGCCCAGTTAAATGAATGCTCCATGGCTCACCAGCCTGGTTGTGTTCACTGAAGAAGATCCCTGTGACCACACTACCAAGTTTAAGTGCATCACCATCCAGTCTAATAATACAGGACAAGAAGAAATGACCTCATGTTGTGCCAAGGAAGGTGTAGATTGGATATCAGGAAAAAAATCTTCACCAAAAGGGTTGTCCAGCCCTGGCACAGCTGCCCAGTGCAGAGGTGGAGTCCCCATCCCTGGAGGAGTTTAAAAGCCCTGTGGATGTGGCACTTGGGGACAGGGGTCAGTGGTGGCCTTGGCAGTGCTGAGTTAACAGTGGAGCTCAGTGATTCTGGGAGTCTTCTCCAACCCAAATGATTCTCTGATTCCATCATCCAGCAGAGGATCACAACACACTGCTGTGCTGCAGGTGCAAATTCAGTCCTTATGCTGCTGGATGTTTAATCAGAAAGCACTGAGCCCACATGTATATGTTTTCCAACAGCTCCTTGCAGCTTAGATCAGAGAGACAAGGAATAGAAAATAACTGCTTGATGGGAGACAGAGATTCATGCACCTGCTCCTCGTGATAAGTGACAGAGAGTGAAGTGTTTGTACTCCTGCTAATCAGGATAAAGCAGAGCCAGGCACTTGTAAGGTTTTGAAAAATGGAAGTGATAATATTTCGTAGATGTGCTCACACAGACATAATCCTTGTTATAGGACCATTTCTTAATGGTGTTTTGGCCCGTAGATCTTAGCAACAACTTTAACTGATCAGCTAACTGATCAGCAGAAGAAAATAAATAGCTTGGAACAACAGGATGATGGCCTGGGCTGTTCCAGGCTGAGACAGCAAACAGCTTGTGATTGCTCCCCATAACTCGTCCCGCTCTTTACCACTGCAAAAAGATGTGGATTCAGCCTGTCAGGCCAAAGGAGATGGGACATGATAACAACGTGCACTTTGTCTGGTGTGTTCCTGGGATTGAAGGAAACCTTTACCATATAGAGGTCACATTTGTAAGAGCAAACCAGAACGTGTTTGGTGGATCTCTTCAGACAGAATCTCAAGGACAGTTGGAAGTCACGAGACAGCCACCGAAGGCAGGATTTGTTGGGCTGCTCAGGGCAGAGCCTGGGCTGCTTGAGGCTTTCTGAAGGCAGCTGGCACATCTCATTAGCTGGAAAAGAAAACAGAGCCCAAACAAGCCAAGAGCTCAACTCTGGGCAAATACAACTTCAGGGTGACTTTGCAAACCGGATTTTAGTGTTGTCTCATGTCAACAGCTAATTATTGCTCTGCATAAAGTCCCTGAGATGGTAAAATATGAGGCACTGACACTATCCATCTTCTGGTTGCTCCAGATAAGGATCACAGGCTTAACAGAGTTGGTACTGGGTTACTATATTTAGAGATGCAAAAGCTTACCCAGTAAAGATGTTTCTTGTGCGTATATTTTATTACTTTTGTGATGCACTTAAAATAGCAAGTTTATGATCTGTGCTTTTCTGTGGAAGAAATAATTAAATCTTATTTATAAGGACTTCCCTTCTTCTTCTGTGAACCTTTTACATATTATTTGCGGCAGGAGTGAGAGACTCATTTGATTTTGTAATGTAAGTTCCTGTAGACTTGAATTTTACTCTTTGATTTTCTTCATTCTGACGAATAAAATTGTCAATTTACATATATGGAAACTACCTCTTCAGTCTCTTCTTCCTTTCTTCACTTGAAGCTCATTGATTTTCTCTAGACAGCTCCTCTGGGAGCTACAGAGGGATCAATATTTGAAGAAATGGGGAGGCAGCTGTAACATCACTAAGTCTATCCAAAAGAAATAATTCAGTATTAACTCAGACCATTTTCTCTTGTGGTTAAATCAAGTGGACATTTAAGAGAGCCATTAATATTTTCAAATATAGGTTAAAAAAAAAAAAAAAAAGAGATAAACACACAAAAGGGCACCATATTAGCAAGACACACTCCAACCAAAATTAATTACAGCAATGGCCACTGGACCAGATCTGTGCCTGTGTGAAAGGAATACTCTGTATAGTGTTCAAAAGTTCCAGTTTGATTAATTCCTTTTGAATTAAGGGCATGGGGAGGCTGCTGCTCCAGCCCTTCATTTGGGAAATTTTGTGTGCTTACAGGGCAAACATTCTCCAGAGCTCAGCTGTGAGAAAAGAAATACTATGCTTTATTGCAGTTGGGGTCAGGAACTGGATGAACGGGAAGCAAAAACTCCTGACCTTTGTTGGATATTCTTATTTTCTGATTACAAAGAGTCACAGGAGCACGAGGAGAACAATACTGAGCTGATGATTTATGTGCATGGATTGACTTCAGTGAGTGCAAGGAAAAGCACTGGATGAAACAAAGAATGATGGATCCTGAGATGTGACCCCCATCCCCTGGAGATCTGTCTGCCTCTTCTTTGATACCTTTCAGAACTGGTAACAAATGATTAGAACATATTTATCTACAGATTTCTGTTAATTACTGTAAGAAACAAGTGATGTATTCATTTAATCGTCATCGCGAGGTCTTTTGTGCTACCACCCGTATCCCATCCTGGTTGTGAATTGTCCAACAATTCATTGCCTAAATTATATAAACATTGCGAGTTCATGACCTGTTTTTCCCTTCAGCCACTCTTACCCTGAGAATGTACAATTTCATTTCCAAAATTATATCTTCTGTGAATTTGACATAAAAATAGCTGGCGAAGCTGCCTGGCACACTGTGACTCAACCACGGGGAGTAGGAAAACTTGCTTTAGTAGTAAATTAACAGCAGCAAAAGAAACTGCTCTGTTTTCCAGGTTTGGCAGTTGAGGCACTGAGCCAGTAAATATGATTTGGCCAGGACAGAGGTTGGTGTTATCCATGCCCCTCAACACTCAGCACAGGACACTGATTTTTGATTAACAGCAGCAGAGACATAAGGAGATGTTTTCTGTGAGAGGACAGCGAAGAAACGGGATTTCGAAATTATGAAAAAGTCAAAGGTTTATGGAGGAGATGGTTTCCATTTGGGAGGGAAAAATTCCCTGTACCTTTTTTTTTTTTTTTGTAACACACACAAGTACTGGTGAAGGGATTGCTGAGTTTGTCTGACAATGATAAAGACTTTCCAAAACCAACTAGATTTAAATTTAAAGTTAAGGATTTGGGTTCTAGAATCCGCTTTCTGGCACTCAGACTTCTACTGGCATCATCCAGTCCTTCCTTTTCTCAGCAAATATTGAACACGTCGGCTTTAAATCTGACAATTTTTTAAAATACATATGTATATTTAAGTTGCTTAAATATTTTTCAAAGGTTATCTTACCTTTTATGTAATTACTGACATTTTACTCCACTATGACATTGATCCAAGATCAAAAATTTATGATGGGAAGGGGTCAAGAAGAGATTTAACCCAGCAGAATGCAAAAAATTCCCAACATCAAACAACCAAAATACAATAATATCAATTCTTTTAATCAAGGAATTTGATATCCAGCCTGAAGAAGTCAGCCTTGGCATTTTGTTGTTCCGCTTAAATTGATCTGTGACCCAACAGAAATGCCAGCTGTGGGTTTTTAATAGAAAAGGCTTTGTCAAATGATATTTTTTTATACTTTTTCTTCCAATGAATTAAGAGATTCCCTCTTGATGTCTCTTCTTCAAAGGAAGCATATTCTAGTTTACTTATATAACTCTTGCCTTAAAACATGAGATATTCTCCTCACCATTTTCCACCTGTTTGCTATGGTTACTTCAACAAAACTCCATTTCCCAGAAGTTTGCTGGGTCAAAACTCTTCCCCTACAGACGTTCTGCTCACAGCCAGCACAGAAAAATTATCTATTCCAAGTCCTTTGCCCGGAAGAAGACAGGAATGAATAAATTATTGGCACCACCTATTGGCCAAAAAGGCAAATTATACAGGACTTGGAGGTTAGTTTAAATATTCTGAGTAATTATGGCTTCAAAAGTTCCTCCTGTTACGTTTTGTTTTAATGATACAACCCAGCAAAGCCACTCAAGCTTTGAATTTCCTTGTTCCAGAGGCAGTTTGTTGGTCTGACTTGGGGATCCTCCTCCACAGGGGTCACACTCTAAGGGTTTATTTTTTTCCACTCCATCACCACAAGCACCAGCTACAGCTGGTCAATGAGTCACGAATCAGAGTGGCTTTGGTTGCCTTTGGCTCTTGTGAACGAGGAACGAAGCTTCGTGACACGGAACTTGCTGAGGCAGATGCAAAATTATGGGAATTTCATGGGCAAAACACAAAATGTCCTGGCATCTGTGCAAAAGATGATGATTGAAAGGGGCTGCAAAGATCAAACCCCTAATTAGGAGGCAGAAGCATCTGCGCGTTTATGTTCCTGCGTCCATCCTGCCTCTTGTGTCTGTGGCGAGGTGTAGTTATCACACATCTCCAGAGGATGTTTTTTGACTGATCTCAGCTGAGCTGAGCTGAGATCTTTGTGATGACCCTCAAAGAGCAGAAAGAAGTGGAAGGGATCTGAAAACATTTCAGGTGTTTCGAATCGTTTTCTATCAAGAAGTTCTGACTTGAATTATCAATGTTAGGCTAGAAGTGATGAAAAACCTCTGTGCCAGAAGACCTGTTGGTTCTTTGTGGCTGCTGGGGAACAGACTTGAGTGATTTGCATTTTCACTGAATAAAAGAGAGGGGTAAAGAGAGAATGGCATCTTGCTTCAGGCTACTTTCCCTCAATTCCCAAAGAGTTGTTTTGTGTTGATGTTAGCCCAAGTTATCTACTGAGAGGCATTTTTAGCTCTTGGTGTGCTAAACTTTGCATTCAGACATTGGACTTTGGCTCAGCATGGACTAACTGAAATGTGGAAGGAGTCTGCTGAAAACTTTAGCACTATTGCAACTTATCCACTGAAATTTCCTAAAGTTTTTTTTTTTTTTTCTTTTTCTCTTCCTCAACATGGAAAAACACTTCTCCTTCTCTCTAAAATCTTCCACCTGGAGTGTATCCACCTCATTATCCAGGTTCTCCAGGTATTGCACATGAGCTGATCATCTCATATCAGCATCAACACCAGTCGTCCTTTGCCGTTATTACCTTGCCCGGCAGGATCTCCCGTGCTCCAGTTCTGGAAAATAGCAGGGATAAAGGAGGACACTTCATAGACACAGAAAGACTCAGGCTTCTTGAAATCTATGAAGCACTGCTTGATCTGCCTACAGGGTGTACCTGGGCACTGCCATGACCTCAACTTTATCCTGTTATTTACTCACACTCTGTGGGATGGGACTGACTATACACAGCAAATAAATAAGCTCATATACCTTCATTAATTTTTAAAGAGAATATTGTTCTACACGTGTTCAATTTCAGCCTCACAAGCACATGCATGAGGCAGTGATAACGACAGAAAAGAATTCATTTACCAGTTGGCTGTACTTACCTGTCAGAAAGAACATTAATAAAGATGTCCTGTCATGTCTGATCTTCTGCCTTGAATAAGTCAGAGGGCAACTTCAACCTCAGGAAGATCAATTTTTCTCTTGAAAATACATCTCTCTTTATGGGCTTCTGCTGCAAAACACTACCAGGTTATTTATTTATAGTAAGTGTCTGTTGTTGTTAGACAAGTTGAGGATAAATAATAAAAGCTTGGAGACTGAATTTAAAAAATGCCAAGTTTTATTATTAGTGTTTAGATTTATAAGCCAGCCAGTGATCTACAGCTTACCACCACTGAGTGAATCCTCTTTAAGTGAACTGAGAAGAAGGAAGCAGGAATTTAGCATTCCCTCACTCCAACAAATAGGATAACGAGCCCTTTTCCTGACAGCTCCCACGCTTGGGGACACATAGGGTGTCCTGCCCAGTTTGCACCCATGACGTGCAGCACAGTACCAAGTGTGTATAGACCAGGGAATGGTCACATCCTCTGACTAAAGGTCTGAAAAAAAAAAAAAAAAGAAAGAAAAAAAAGAGGTGATGGTCCAGAGGTAAAATGTTGATGAAATTTATTTTTCCAACTCAGGTCTGGTCTGCAATGTGATGTGGACATTTAGGGGTGGGTGTTGTATGGATGATGGTCCATCTGTAGTCTGACATTCTCCACAGGGAAAGAACAGACCTGCCATGCAGAAAGCAGCAATTTTTGGAGGGGTGTGTCTTATCCAGTCAGGAGCAGCAGGCCTGTCTTAATTGATATCGTCACAGAATCATTGAAGGGACCTTAAAGACCATCTAATTCCCACCCCCTGCCATGGGCAGGGACATCTTCTGCTGGACCAGGTTGCTGAGAGCCCCACATTGCCTGTGGGCAGCCAGTTCTGAGTGTTTCTGGTCAGATGGTGGCAGATGAGTTTTAGGGATGGCCTTTCCCAGGAGCCTGCAGCTGTTTAAATAGTCGCCCCGCGGGAGCCACAGCACCACAGCAATGCTTGACATCGTTCTACCTCAGCAGGGACAGGGAAAGCCGTGGGGACAAGGAGTCCTTCCCACTTCCTGGCTTCCATAGATTACTTTAATTGGTAAAACTATGCTCCTGTCGCTGGGGAGGGCATGTCACAAAGCAAAACATGAGCAAAATCCTAAGCCTAAGAATTCATTTGCCCTGAGGCTCAACAGAACCGTCCTGGGTGAAGCTGTGTCTGCAGGGAGTCAGAGCACCAGCAGAGAGAGGAATCCCTTGGAAAGGGGACAGGCTTGTCACACCTCTCAAAGGGGGACATAGTAAACAGTTCCTATGGCTTCCTGCCAGTCCTTTTGTTTGTTTGTTTGTTTTCCCAGTCATTTTTGGCTTTTCCATCTGAACCAGGATGCGCATCCTCAGTGTGGAGTCATCATCTTTCTAGGGTGAGGGGAAAATAGCTCTGCACACTCATATGTGAAAGTCAGGGACATTATATTAAAGAGATGCCAGTTTTCCTGCTTTCACATTGAATTCATCATGAATTGGCTATTGAAAGTGGTTAGCAGCTCACACGCCTTCAAATACATGCTTTTTTTTCTGAAGTTAATTGATAAAATTTTTACAGGAACAAATAATTCTGATTTGTGACTAAACTTCAACAACTGCTATTAAAAAGGCTCCTTTAATCCAAAGCTGTTTATGCAAGCCTGTTTCATTTGTTTTAGGGATGGACATGATCCACTTTACAATTTTAAGAACAGAGAACTAGGATTTGAAGATAAACTATAATCTCCATATGAGTAAGTTAACAGTCCCCTAGACAGTGTGTTTCATACAGCCAGTATTATTCCCTTAATAGATGGGGAAAAAAAATCATCTTTATGTGCTCAGAAGACAAAGTAATCCTGAATACAATCCTGACATTGCCTACAGTTGTTCTGGAAATAAAATTTAAGCTTATTCTCCAGCCTCTCTGCTCTCCACTATTCTGGATAAAATCAGTAAAGAAATTCAGATTTTTTTGCCTTTGAATTTTCTACTGACAATAACTGCTGTTCTCCTGAGCTACTGCCTGACTCCAGCTGATTTTCCTATAGAAAGGGCCTTTGGTAGAGTGTGCCCAGTCTCGCTTAGCTTTCAGCACATCCTGAGCAGGTCCTTGTTCTTCAAGCATCACACTGCATCAAGTGAGAGGATTTCTTCCACCTAGTTTTTCTCCAGGGTGCCCCAGACATTCCCCTTTCCATGCTCAGAGGAAAAGAATTTATTTGCCCAGTTTCTCCGTGTGGCTCCAACACCCTTTCCCATCTCCCAAAGGTCTCTGGCCAGGACAGTAAGACCTTATAGTAGAGCTGCCTTCCTGCTGATCTTCTCTGGAAGTTTCCAAGTACCTCAGACAAGACTTTGTCACGCAAAATCAGAAAAAAAACCCACAGTAATTAACATGTTTTAAAGGTTGGCTTGGGCATGATGTTCACAGAACTTTAGCAGGAGAGCACACGTGTGATCAAGGGTGGCAAACATTTCATACCTGAGAAACTTGTAATAAAACCTCCCAGAAGTTGGTTTGGTCTGGCTTGGTTTGGTTTTTCCCAACAAGCAAAGTTGCAGAGATGAATCAATGTCCATAAATTTGATTCCATGATTTTGCATATGTTTGTTTTTTTTTTTAAGTTTAGCTTTGGTTAAAAGCTTTAGGTATCTTCAAGATCAGCTCATTGAAAGCAAGATTTGATCAATAGTTGTTTTCTTCAGTCTTGCTCTGCTAAACCTGTTTGATGAGTGTTTAACTTTCTCTCATTCATGTGGTAAATGGAGGAGAATTGGAATGTTCTTTGGCATAAGGGATAAATGGTGTATCCTACAGCCTTTAGACTTCAGATCCATGTCACACAGCCATGGGAGATGTCACCCCAACATCTCTATGTCTCCCACTCTATAACAGTTCTCTGTATAAGTTCCCATGACTGGAAACCCAAGTTTCATTCCATGAGGGTTTACTTTGGAAAGAAACTTATTCCTGCAGCTTGTGTCCACGTGACTTCTCCCAGCTTCTAAGTGCAACTTGGTTTTATTCCAGCAAATGTTGCTAGATGGAAAATCCAACAGCAAGAGATTTCCTGCAGTCAGATGGACTCAGAATTGGTGTCTGAGCTCCAACCTGGCTCCAGCTTAAACTGGCTGATATCTTAAATCCAGGCTTTCCAACCCATTTGTGGAGCATAGGAAGGACACCACGTAATCAGACATAATCAGCCCTTTTAAAAGCTCCCAGATAAAAAAGGTATAAATAGCCCTTGGAACAGGAACTGGAAACCAGCTTTCGCATTTCAGGTGATGGCCCAATTGCTTTGGCTCCTGGACGGCCTTCCTGCGACCCCCCCTTTTGATACAGAGGAGATTTAATCCCAGATCTGCTGCATAAAGGCTCCGTTTCAGCACGATAGACAAAGAATACTCTCCCCTGCCTCCCCAACACGTAGGCTGCCTGCTGACAAAGCCATTAGTGGGGCCTTGTAGGAGAGTTTGAACCTCCTCAGAGAGGGTCCGGAAGGCTTTCAGCTTCCCAGGATATGCTTGAGAGGGGGCAGCAATTATCTCCTCTTTCTACAGCACCCTAAGAGAGCAGATAGAGCTTGTTTCATTCTTTTAAAGGCAAAAATGTACTTATTAGTGCTGGAAGAGATGGCTTAAATAGTAAGGATCCCCTTGTGTAAGAACCACATATCAAACCTATGGAAAGGGAAGAGTTTAGGGCACACGGAATCATGGAATGGCTTTTGTTGGAAGGGACCTGTTATGGGTTCAAGTGGCAAAACCACGACAGGACCTTAAAGGCCATCCAGTTCCAACCCTCCTGCCATGGAAAGGGACACCTTCCACTATCCCAGGTTGCTCCAAGCCTCATCCAACCTGGCCTTGAACACTTCCAGGTTTGGGGTACCCAGATGTCCACCACCCTCAGTCTGTCAGATGTTGAACATCCCTTTTGAAACCACCTCATTTTCCTAAGGCTGAAGGGACCAGGTGAGGAGTCAGGAAACACCAAATTAGTTGTTGTGACTTTCTTATTTCATCTATTGATCTCCTCTAATAGTAGATCAGTCAGATAGTCAAAGACTGTCATTTAACCTAAGATTTGTGTACAAAGATGCCCTTCCAGGGTACAGCTGGTTGTATCCTAAGTAGGTGAAGTACTGCTGCTGTCTAGAGATTTCCTTCTCTCTTCGTGCTCATTTGGCCTCTCAAAGAATGTATCAGATCCAATGTCTCTCCATCAAGATGTTCCCAGTGTCAACCCACCAAGGCCTCTTACTGAGGTGAAATAAATCCTATTGAGAACACCTGACTTTTTCTAGATTTAACTTCTGGAGTGAGGCTCTTGTAAAAAATGGAAGAAATGGCTGAGCTCACCCAATTTTTATCTGTTTCCTCTATTTAGATGGCAATTTTCCCATGGTAGGCTTGTCTTTTAGTAAGTGAGTGTCTTAACTTGCTGGCACAACAGCATCTGAATGTTAGAAATGTGACAGGCTGGAGGTGTGCATTTGTCACTTAGAACCTGCTTTGCTTTTAAAAAAAAAGACGTTTTGCTTTTAGCTTTCCTGTAGCTGTCAGTTTGCCTCAAAGTGATACATCCACAGTGTCTTGCAGTAGGCATTTTAGTGACACAAATGATACATTCTCCAATGAACAATGATTATGGCTGTTTCCAAGTCTCCTCCTTCTCCATTATCTGTTGAATTGTTTTGTTGTTTTTTTTTATTATTAGAGTTCCCATACCGGCTGAAAACCACAGAGTTCCTGTGGGTGAATTTTAAATGAGCGTATCAGACGGAAAATATCGATTTCCAGTCAATTTCTTTGGAGGGAGGGAAAAACCCAAACCCAACCAACACTACAGCACATATTTTACAGTGGAAAAGTTCACACAGGACACAGGAAGTAGAGGAAAATGTTTCCTTCCCCCTTCAGTGCAGGAGCTACACAGCGTGTTCCAACTCCGAGAACATGCAAACAATGTCCAGTCTTAGGACGAGGTCAGCAGAGCAGATGTGGCTTCAAGTTTAGCGCTTGCGAAGCGTGAGAACAATCCCTGGATAATGAGAAGACCTGATGGGGAAGCCGTGGAGTGTCCTGGCTAAAAGCACCCAATGATTCACCACGGAGTGCCATTTTCACATTGCTCAATGCCCCTGGGGCTGCTGGAGCATCCATGATTAGGAAAAGAAGCAGCTTTGAGATAAGTATCTTTAAAGGTCATAAGGGGGAGGGGGGAAGAAAACATGGAGAATCCAGGGTTTCCCTCGCAGTTCCCTGTCAGGATGCCTTGCTCTCCACATTGCTGCAGAGGTGTGAAGTCATCTTAGGGTAAGGTACAACCAGTCACCTCCTAGATTTTCATCCACGCTTGGCTCTTGCACTGGCAGCTGTGAGTTAAGACCTCCACCATAAAAACTAGCTGTGCACGTGGCCTCTGTGTTTGTTTGAGTGATTTCAGGTTCACTGAAGTCTCAGTCCTTGACAGAGGTTTCTGTAGCGTGTTTCAAAGAGGACAAGGAGGTGAAAACGTGAATTAATGTTTGCACTAAAAGTGGGGCATTTTCCTTTTTCCTTTTTCCAATCTTCCTTGGAAACTTCTCACAGACATATCAAAAAGGGAGACCTGTCCAAATAAATATGCAGTTCACTGACAGATAAAGAGTATCCATTTGTAGTGTTTTGTTAAAAAAAAACATTAAGGAGGGGGAATTCCCTTTCCAAGTTTTTGGAGGGGGAAGAACAATAACATTGTCAAGTGATGCATGTGAAAGAGTAAGTTAAACTTTGTAAATCTGACCAAGGTCGGGTGACTAAGGTTGGCAAATAAATTTTCATCCCACTTTATTATGTGGGTGCCACGATCTGATGGCTCTGAATCCCCTACTGCACAGACTGACTCCGTTTTTCTCCTAATCTGCAATTCCATTAAGTAGTGATGAGCTGGAACCTGAAGCTAACTCTAATGGGATATTATTCTTCTGTGAGCATACTTATCCACTAGCACAAGAACCCACCACTTACATTCTCCTTCATGCAGGAGTCTCTGAACTGGGGGTCTGTGTTTTCCTAGGAAAAAAAAATAAATTAGGCAACATTGAAGAATCACTGGCTAAAGCTTGAGGTCTGAATTTTATCATCAATCAGTTTAACAGCATTTATTCTGCAGCTGAGGAAAATAATGCATCAAAATTCATTTGCATGCCTTAGTGGAATGCATGTGTGTGTAAATTAGTATAGAATATTACCTAGCAATGGCCCCTGAGCATAGAATCATACAATCATAGAACAGTTTGGGTTGGAAGAGACCTTTAAAGGTCATACTTTGAAAATAATTTTACCTTAGTCATAGTTCTGGAGCAAAAGTATCTACCTTATGAGGAAATAACCATGGGTAAAATCATGACAAATCACCTTTCTGAAGCTCACCTGTTTTTCTCACCTGGTTTTCTGCTGTCCTGATCTTTCAGCCTTAGCTGGTATTCTCAAGGTGGGACACTGAAAGAAGCTGCAAAACTTGCCAGCTGGTGCGTTGGAGTCAACTATTCTGTGGAAAAATAGTCAATTTAAGTGTTACAGAACTGAAGAGCTTCCAATAAATTTTGTTTCTTTACTCACAGCAGTTTGAACAGAGGGACTGGGGCTCAGTTGCCTTGATCCAGAATGTGGGGCCACAGCAGCAGTGACTGAGAACTTCCTGAGGATCTTTAAAAGTTTTGAAGGCAGAAATCTGATCTGTGATTCACTGCGATAGCCTTTCGGATGATGCAATGGAAATAGTTTTATTAAAGAGCAAAAATCTTTATTTTACCTCCATTCTGCACAGGAATAGGAGACAAATAGAAACCCAGAATTGTTAGTTTGGGGCATTTATTAACTTTTCCACACCATTTAAGAATTTAACTTTCTAAAAACAAAGAGGGGCAGTGAGAAATCACATCTCAGTGCAAGGACATATTTTTCATTTCAGTGCAATTCATAGTTTCATCTTGATTTTCCTGCTCTTGTATAGCAATAGATAGCATATATTATAGCAAACCTTCACAGCAGAACTGCTCATATTTTATGCAACACTGCACAGCAGAATTGATAAGACTCTGCACAACCTCATATGGGCTCTGTGTGTGTCTCATTTCAAGGGGGTTTAATGCCTGACTTGGAGATATGACTTTTTAATGCCTGTGCTCTACATAAAATTGTCAGTAGCAGTGGAGATACAGTGACAGATCAGCTTTGGATGGTTAGGGAGAGAAATTAGAAAAAGCAACAATTTGAGGGAAATAGTTACAGTGAAAGTCACGTTCTAAATGAGTTTTTTGTACTGCAGTAGCTTTTCTTGTGTATTTTTCTCTGCATTTCTCTGAATATTCAAATGTCATTTGAGTCCATGGATATGAGAGAGTATAGATGTCCAATTTAATTTATCCAGAAGAAAGTTAGAAGCCTTCCTTCCTCATACCAAGTCATTGGCCAAGCTGAGTAAAGGTTTCTGATCTGACTGCACACTTACATTTATCAGAAAGATTCACAGCAGGTATTTTTTGAGTATCTGCCAGAAAAGCTGACAAAATTCAGACGGGAGATCGAAACTCTCATTTTTGCCTTCCACGAGTTACAAAACGTGATGTCAGTTTACCACAGGACATAACAAAGTCGCTTTTCCTCAAGTCTGGAAATCAAGGCACGTTACTTTTCTAGAACAACCTGATGGGGCTCAACCATTCACTTCTCCTAAAACTCTGTAGAATTCCCCACCCTGCCCTTGTTCTGCAACAGGTCAGTCTGGGTGGCTCCTGACCTTAAACATAAAAATCTTTGAGTGTGAAGGGACTGAGCACAAAAGGGACAGAAGCATGACATTTAAAGGACACCCATGTATTTGCTCAGAATACGTATCCAGTCGTCATCCTCTTGGATGACTGCTTCCCTGCACATCCTGTTCCCAGATGAAGTGATCTTTCTGCCTTGTTTATAGAGAAATGTGTTGCATGTAACGGTTATTTTCTTTTAAGAAACCTAGGGAGATATGATCTGTAGGCAGTAATAAAAAACTTGCCCTTTTCTTCTGAAAACAATGTCTTTTTTACAGTTCAGCGTAGCCGTGTTGCCCACAGGGATGATTTTCAATATCACAGTGTCCTCACAGGCAAAAGAATGATATTTCTACTGAAGCATCAAGAGTCTCATCGTCTCAGATGATAAAAGAACACAAGAACTGAGATAATGAGTCTGATGTGGCCATTAACACATATTTTACCCTCCGTGGTCAGCTCAACCAAAAAGCCAAGTCTTGCTTTACCTCAGAAGTGAAAAGAGACAACTGTCCATGCAGGAAGGGAAATGTTGGTCCTGTAGGCAACTGTGTCACTCTCAGCCTCTGGCCAGTGTGGGCATCACACAGCCAGGACCCTTTATGTCCACAGACAAAAAATTTTGGGCAACAGCTATGGATGAACTTTCCATGGCTATCACCGGAACAGACCTTGCTTTGCCAAAGGGAGCTTTTTCCCTTTGTGTCAGCTTTTGGATGTGCCTTTCCTGTGAGCACCCCTGCCTAGGGACTGTCTCAGAGCAAGGATTGATGGGCTGTTTTCAACAATGTCCTGTCCTGAGGATTATGGAATCACAGAATGGTTTTGGTTGGAAGGGAATTTAAAGATCATCTCGTTCCAAACCCCTGCCATGGGCAGGGACACTTCCCACTGTCCCAGGTTGCTCCAAGCCCTGTCCAACCTGGTCTTGGACACTTCCAGGGATGGGGCAGCCAGAGCTTTTCTGTGCCAGGGCCTCATCACCCCACAGGGAAGAATTTCTTCCTAATATCCCATCGAATCCTACTCTCTTTCAGATCTGTTCCTCCCAGCTCTTACAGAGATGCAGAAACTGAACAGAATATGATGGCAAGAGAAAGGAAAGATGCAAAGGCAGAGGGGAAGGCAAAGGTGAAAGCTCAAGAGAAGACATCCTCGCTTCTCCCTGCATCTTTTCTTTACTGAACCTTCACTTTCCCCCCACCCCTTTCAGCACTTCATTACCCACAAGTCCCACTTGCCCTTTTATCATCCCTTGGACCATTATCGTTGCAGAGATGAGGAAAATTTATATCTGCAGGTCCACTAATTTATGGTCAAAAAGGCTTCTGTACAAAGTTTCTGTATTTGCACATTAATAGATATGTATGCACACCCCCTTCCTCGCTCAAAATTATCTTTGAGTCTATAATTACACAGTAAGTCGTTTAGACTCCCTTCCTCCTGCTGTGCTTCATAGAGAACACTATTTTATTGTTTTTGTTTTAATCTTCTCCATTTCTACAGCAGATTGATGACACATTTTTACAGCTCTGGCATTAACACAGAAATAATGATGTTCTCACCCTGTCCATTTCTATAGATGATGCTGCATCCTGATGATTTTGCACCACAATTGGTTTTTCAAGAGAGTCATAATAATGACTGATCGTTTATGGGGATCTTGGTCTTCCCAGTTCCAACTTTTTGCATGTCCAGGGGCAGAAAGGACTACTGAAAGCATGAAAGCCTTGCATCAAAAACCATGCAACAGTGCTGGGAATATCTTTAAAATATTTAACATGCCAGAACATGAGCTCAGGGGTGCCCAGGTGGGCAAGAAGGCCCCTGGTCTGTGCCAGCCCTGGTGTGTCTCAACCCCAGGGCAGGGATTGTCCCCTGTGCTGGCCCTGCTGAGGCACCTCCAGCCCTGGGGGCAGCTCTGGGACCCTCAGCCAGGAGAGACATTGAGGGGCTGGAGCGTGTGCAGGGAAGGGAACGGAGCTGGGAAGGGGCTGGAGCAGCAGGAGGGGCTGAGGGAGCTGGGGGGGCTCAGCCTGGAGAAAAGGAGGCTCAGGGGGGACCTTCTGGCTCTGCAACTCCCTGACAGGAGTGGGGAGCCGGGGGGGTCGGGCTCTGCTCCCAGGGAACAGGAACAGGAGGAGAGGGAACGGCCTCCAGCTGGGCCAGGGGAGGGGCAGGTTGGATATTGCAAAAATTCCTTCATTGAAACAGTTTTTAATGATTGGAACAGGATGCCCAGGGCAGTGCTGGACTCACCATCCCCAGAAGCGTCCAAAAAATGTGTGGATGTGGCACTTAAGGACGTGGTTTTAATGGTGAACATGGTGGTGGTGCTGGGTTGATGGTTGGACCTGATGATTAAAGTTCTTTTCCAACCTTAATGGTTCTACGAACTCAAGCTGCCTGGGGACAAAAATTTACTGGCCTTTAGCTGAGTTGTCTAACTTTGAAATGTAGTAGTGGTATGACACCTGGGAAAACTCAGAGATGATGTGGGAAGGCTGTATATTCTTCTAAACCCAAAAATTTCATTAGTAGGCTAGAGGGGAAGACACGAGGCTGAGACAATCTCAGGAACAAAGTACATCAAACCCAGAGCCAAACCCGTAGACAACAGAGGTCTGACATGATGCAGTGGTGTTTTTGAACACTCATGATTTAGATAAAGCAGCCTTGGAATCAGACCACAGAGCTCCTAACAGTCTGTGGCAGGTGTAATGCCAAGAGGTGTCAGGCATGTAATTTTCTCCAATTAAAATAATTACAAGATTGATCATCAATTACTGCACTTCTGAAAAAATAACTGGGAATCCCTCACCCATGGATATTCTGAATGACTTTTTAATACTTTCTGTCAAAGGGATATGATAATCACTGCTCTGTATGGAGTATCATATCCACCAGCTTTCTCATGCCCAGCTGCCTTTTGGCAGGTTGTTTGCAGCTGTATTAAAGTGGCCTCACAAATGTGAACTAAATTCCCTTTTCATCCATTTTCTAACTACTTCCAGAAAGCTGGATCACCAGAGTTACAAGATGTAGGAATGGTAAACTGGGGTAAATCCTTCTTTCCCTCTCTGTACATGCCTTGGAATATTTTATCTGAAACCCTGAGATCGAGCACCAAAAATGAGTCTGAACTTTATTATATGCTAAACCACCAGTAAAACACTTCTCTGTCACTGCACAGTGGCTTGTTGGAAACTTTTCCTGACAGTCTTTTAAAATAGATCAGGTAAGGAGCCTGATCCTCTCAGAAGGGAAGAGAAACCTCGCAAGGGCTGGGGAAGGAAAAGCAGTTTCCTTGTGCCCCAAGATCCCTCTGATTTACTGCAAACATTGTGTTTAGCTGAAGCAAAGCTGTCTGGATGCAAGAGCATCCTGTGATGGCACAAAAATGCAGTTGCTCTTGTTAAGTGGGAACATGAACTCCCAAGGGAACCCTACAGCATCAAAGGGGTGGGAGTTCATCAAGCAACGGCCTGGACTGTATCCAGGGCTGCAAATGAGTCCACAGTTCATGATTATCCCAAGTAAGATGAATGCACAAATGTTGTGGGGTTGTAAAGCTTGCTTCTCCTGCAGCTCAGCCCTTTTGGACACGAGACTGTGAGACCTGTAGGAAAAAAGACTCTGGTAGAAGAAGCAACTCCAAGAGGAGGTCCCTGCATCTCCAAATCCAATAAACAACATAGGCAGGGATGGAAAGATGAGCAGATAGATGTCTGGATGTTACAGAAGGGAAAGAAGATTAATAAAGCACTGCCAGCCTACATAAATAGGAAGGCACACGTAGCACATGCTTTTATTTAACACATAAACCATCCCAGAGGTTTGCAGAAAACCCTGAAGGACCTTCTGGTGGAACAAGCATGGTCTGAATTCACTGCAAAGCTTCACCTGCAGGTGCAGCAGATGAACTGATATCTTAACTTCGCTCTCAAATTCTCTCCCCCCTTCCCCTCAGCAGCACAGGGGGATGGGGAATGGGGGGTTTGATCAGTCCATCCCTGCTCTCCAGGGGGAGAACTCCTCACACTCTTCCCCTGATCCGGTCTAGGGTCCCTTCCATGGAGTGTGGTCCTCCAGGATCAGGCTGCTCCAGTGTGGGTCCTCCATGAGGTCAAAAGTCCTGCCCAGCAAACCTGCTCCAGTGTGGGCTCCTCTCTCCATGGAGCCACAGCTCCTGACAGGATTCTGCTCCAGCATGGGCTGCCCACGGGGTCACAGCCCACTTTGGGCATCTCCCCACTCTGGTGTGGGGTCCTCCATGGGCTGCAGGTGGATCTCTGTTCCCCCTGGGCCTCCCTGGGTGCAGGGGCACGGCTGCCTCACCATGGGCTGCCCCTCAGGCTGCAGGGGAACCTCAGCCCCCATTCCTGGAGCACCTCCTGCCCCTCCTGCTGCTCCCACCTGGGCTCTGCAGGGCAGTTCCTCTCACTCCTCTCCCCTCACTGCTGTTCCACAGCAGGTTTTTTCACCTTCTTAACTGTGTTATCCCACTCTGGGCCGTTGATCGCAGACGTTCAGCCCTCCTGTGAAATTTCGATGTTATAGAACACAATTTCAAGGCAGCAGGAAGGATTTCATAGGGCAAACAAGGCCAGACTTGGGCAGTCCTTGGTTTACTTTGTGCTCAATGCCTGGTCTAGGACGCTGAACTGCTGCTTATCCTGCTTATCCATGACTGCTAATTTTCAGTCATGATCAGCTCACAGCCAGGACAGCCTTTTTTTTTCTATGTTTTTTGCTTTAGAAATTGGACTACAAGGGTTAAGTGTTTTGTTTATGAATCCTGACAGGACTGTGCAGTGTTTCAAACATACTGGGGTATTTTTAGACAGAGAATTCTAAAATTAAACATTCAGCCTTCCTAAAAACACCCTGCCACACTTCAATGGTTCCCATTGATGAGACATGAATACAAAACACATTTCAATTTGCTGCCACAAAGCAGAAGAAAAGGAAAATGTTTCTCCCTCCGAACAGAGGGAGTGGAGTATTTTCTCGAAGTGGCAAATCTTACCTCTCAATCCTACCATTCCCAAAAGGGCCTGCTTGGTGACTCATCAGGCTTATGGGGGAGGCAGAAAAGACCCTGAAGACCTTTGCACTTGAGATATCAGGTGGGAGGCGCAGCTTTGAGTAAAGCAGTGCCTTAAAATCAGATGTGAAAAGGGATATATTGTAGGTTTTGTAAAGTGTTTGCTGGAATTTTTCGTGACAAAGTCAGGTTCTTGCCTAGCATATCACAGGTTAAATCCTGTCTCCAGGAGAGTCAGAATTTCTGAAGGATTTTCAAACCTTCAGAATTTCATCCATCATCTTGTCCTTTCTGTTTCTCCTCCAACCCTTAAATGAAGTGTGCTGTGCAATAACAACAAAACCTTCAGCTCCCTCAAAAACAAGCACCTCCAACGAGAGCTTTTTATTTTCAGCTGCTCAGATGGGTTAAATCCATGTAATTCTTCCAATGCTGTAGAATTTTGGGTAGCCTTGACTTGACTGAGGCTTTCAGCCTTCCTCTGATGTCTTGGAAACACGGTCCAAGCTCAGGCACTGGAGTTACTGCAGTTGAGATTTTGGGCACAAAATATGTATGGGCTTGGGAAAACAGCTCAAATACCTCCAATTTACCAGCACCTTGCACACTCCAGATGACACTGCAGATTTCCAAAACTGCTTTGGGAAACAGAGTCCCGCAGGACACCGGCTATCCTCAGCCATTCCTGCCAAACAGCTAAAATCCCTGTGTTAGTTTCAAAATCCCATATCTTTTTATGCATGAAATCAATTATAAACCTCTTATGTGTTCTTTGGAGACACTATTTCAGGTGATTTTTGGAAACTTAAATGGTTTTCGCTGGTAAGCTGTCATCTTGCTGAACAGAATAATAATCACTGGTGGTTTTGTTCAGATTCAGTCCCATAACTAAGATTGCAGAATGATTTAAAAGCAGGCTACATTTATCTTGATGGAAAATTTCTTCTCCCCTCACCCCAACCCCTTTCTGTTCTCCTACAGTGTTGTGACAATCAGGGATCTGTAAACTATTTGCTCTTATTAAGAAGGTAACATGATGATTTCAACAGCCAAATACAGCAGTGCCTGCTGTGGTGGTGGAGTATCCACCCCACATCTCCTAATTACTGCACAAGTTCAAAGCAATTTTGCCATCAGGGTGAGAAGTTTCTGAGTAAATCACCTTGGGATGACGTTAGTGAGCCCACTTGGGTTTCTGACGAGCTCCACTGAGACCAGGTATGGAACTCTTTTTTACAGTCTGGTTGAGAATACTTTACATGGAA
>NW_020956466.1:322856-327078 GCF_003031625.1 Empidonax traillii
GGGGGGGGGGTCGGGCTCTGCTCCCAGGGAACAGGAACAGGAGGAGAGGGAATGGCCTCCAGCTGTGCCAGGGGAGGGGCAGGTGGGATATTGCAAAAATTCCTTCATTGAAACAGTTTTTAATGATTGGAACAGGATGCCCAGGGCAGTGCTGGACTCACCATCCCCAGAAGCGTCCAAAAAATGTGTGGATGTGGCACTTAAGGACGTGGTTTAACGGGGAACATGGTGGTGGTGCTGGGTTGATGGTTGGACCTGATGATTAAAGTTCTTTTCCAACCTTAATGGTTCTACGAACTCAAGCTGCCTGGGGACAAAAATTTACTGGCCTTTAGCTGAGTTGTCTAACTTAGAAATGTAGTAGTGGTATGACACCTGGGAAAATTCAGAGATGATGTGGGAAGGCTGTATATTCTTCTAAACCCAAAAATTTCATTAGTAGGCTAGAGGGGGAGACATGAGGCTGAGACAATCTCAGGAACAAAGTACATCAAACCCAGAGCCAAACCCGTAGACAACAGAGGTCTGACATGATGCAGTGGTGTTTTTGAACACTCATGATTTAGATAAAGCAGCCTTGGAATCAGACCACAGAGCTCCTAACAGTCTGTGGCAGGTGTAATGCCAAGAGGTGCCAGGCATGTAATTTTCTCCAATTAAAATAATTACAAGATTGATCATCAATTACTGCACTTCTGAAAAAATAACTGGGAATCCCTCACCCATGGATATTCTGAATGACTTTTTAATACTTTCTGTCAAAGAGATATGATAATCACTGCTCTGTATGGAGTATCATATCCACCAGCTCTCTCATGCCCAGCTGCCTTTTGGCAGGTTGTTTGCAGCTGTATTAAAGTGGCCTCACAAATGTGAACTAAATTCCCTTTTCATCCATTTTCTAACTACTTCCAGAAAGCTGGATCACCAGAGTTACAAGATGTAGGAATGGTAAACTGGGGTAAATCCTTCTTTCCCTCTCTGTACATGCCTTGGAATATTTTATCTGAAACCCTGAGATCGAGCACCAAAAATTAGTCTGAACTTTATTATATGCTAAACCACCAGTAAAACACTTCTCTGTCACTGCACAGTGGCTTGTTGGAAACTTTTCCTGACAGTCTTTTAAAATAGATCAGGTAAGGAGCCTGATCCTCTCAGAAGGGAAGAGAAACCTCGCAAGGGCTGGGGAAGGAAAAGCAGTTCCCTTGTGCCCCAAGATCCCTCTGATTTGCTGCAAACATTGTGTTTAGCTGAAGCAAAGCTGTCTGGATGCAAGAGCATCCTGTGATGGCACAAAAATGCAGTTGCTCTTGTTAAGTGGGAACATGAACTCCCAAGGGAACCCTACAGCATCAAAGGGGTGGGAGTTCATCAAGCAAAGGCCTGGACTGTATCCAGGGCTGCAAATGAGTCCACAGTTCATGATTATCCCAAGTAAGATGAATGCACAAATGTTGTGGGGTAGTAAAGCTTGCTTCTCCTGCAGCTCAGCCCTTTTGGACATGAGACTGTGAGACCTGTAGGAAAAAAGACTCTGGTAGAAGAAGCAACTCCAAGAGGAGGTCCCTGCATCTCCAAATCCAATAAACAACATAGGCAGGGATGGAAAGATGAGCAGATAGATGTCTGGATGTTACAGAAGGGAAAGAAGATTAATAAAGCACTGCCAGCCTACATAAATAGGAAGGCACATGTAGCACATGCTTTTATTTAACACATAAACCATCCCAGAGGTTTGCAGAAAACCCTGAAGACCTTCAGGACCTTCTGGTGGAACAAGCATGGTCTGAATTCACTGCAAAGCTTCACCTGCAGGTGCAGCAGATGAACTGATATCATAACTTCGCTCTCAAATTCTCTCCCCCCTTCCCCTCAGCAGCACAGGGGGATGGGGAATGGGGGGTTTGGTCAGTCCATCCCTGCTCTCCAGGGGGAGAACTCCTCACACTCTTCCCCTGATCCAGTCTAGGGTCCCTTCCATGGAGTGTGGTCCTCCAGGATCAGGCTGCTCCAGAGTGGGTCCCCCATGAGGTCAAAAGTCCTGCCCAGCAAACCTGCTCCAGTGTGGGCTCCTCTCTCCAAGGAGCCACAGCTCCTGACAGGATCCTGCTCCAGCATGGGCTGCCCACGGGGTCACAGCCCGCTTTGGGCATCCCCCTGCTCTGGTGTGGGGTCCTCCATGGGCTGCAGGTGGATCTCTGTTCCCCCTGGGCCTCCCTGGGTGCAGGGGCACGGCTGCCTCACCATGGGCTGCCCCTCGGGCTGCAGGGGAACCTCAGCCCCCATTCCTGGAGCACCTCTTGCCCCTCCTGCTGCTCCCACCTGGGCTCTGCAGGGCAGTTCCTCTCACTCCTCTCCCCTCACTGCTGTTCCACAGCAGGTTTTTTCACCTTCTTAACTGTGTTATCCCACTCTGGGCTGTTGATCGCAGACATTCAGCCCTCCTGTGAAATTTAGATGTTATAGAACACAATTTCAAGGCAGCAGGAAGGATTTCATAGGGCAAACAAGGCCAGACTTGGGCAGTCCTTTGGTTTACTTTGTGCTCAATGCCTGGTCTAGGACGCTGAACTGCTGCTTATCCTGCTTATCCGTGACTGCTAATTTTCAGTCATGATCAGCTCACAGCCAGGACAGCCTTTTTTTTTCTGTTTTTTGCTTTAGAAATTGTACTACAAGGGTTAAGTGTTTTGTTTATGAATCCTGACAGGACTGTGCAGTGTTTCAAACATACTGGGGTATTTTTAGACAGAGAATTCTAAAATTAAACATTCAGCCTTCCTAAAAACACCCTGCCACACTTCAATGGTTCCCATTGATGAGACATGAATACAAAACACATTTCAATTTGCTGCCACAAAGCAGAAGAAAAGGAAAATGCTTCTCCCTCTGAACAGAGGGAGTGGAGTATTTTCTCGAAGTGGCAAATCTCACCTCTCAATCCTACCATTCCCAAAAGGGCCTGCTTGGTGACTCATCAGGCTTATGGGGGAGGCAGAAAAGACCCTGAAGACCTTTGCACTTGAGATATCAGGTGGGAGGCGCAGCTTTGAGTAAAGCAGTGCCTTAAAATCAGATGTGAAAAGGGATATATATTGTAGGCTTTGTAAAGTGTTTGCTGGAATTTTTTGTGATAAAATCAGGTTCTTGCCTAGCATATCACAGGTTAAATCCTGTCTCCAGGAGAGTCAGAATTTCTGAAGGATTTCTAAACCTTCAGAATTTCATCCGTCATCTTGTCCTTTCTGTTTCTTCTCCAACCCTTAAATGAAGTGTGCTGTGCAATAACAACAAAACCTTCAGCTCCCTCAAAAACAGGCACCTCCAACGAGAGCTTTTTATTTTCAGCTGCTCAGATGGGTTAAATCCATGTAATTTTTCCAGTGCTGTAGAATTTTGGGTATCCTTGACTTGACTGAGGCTTTCAGCCTTCCTCTGATGTCTTGGAAACACGGTCCAAGCTCAGGCACTGGAGTTACTGCAGTTGAGATTTGGGGCACAAAATATGTATGGGCTTGGGAAAACAGCTCAAATACCTCCAATTTACCAGCACCTTGCACACTCCAGATGACACTGCAGATTTCCAAAACTTCTTTGGGAAACAGAGTCCCGCAGGACACCGGCTATCCTCAGCCATTCCTGCCAAACAGCTAAAATCCCTGTGTTATTTTCAAAATCCCATATCTTTTTATGCATGAAATCAATTATAAACCTCTTATGTGTTCTTTGGAGACACTGTTTCAGGTGATTTTTGGAAACTTAAATGGTTTTCGCTGGTAAGCTGTCATCTTGCTGAACAGAATAATAATCACTGGTGGTTTTGTTCAGATTCAGTCCCATAACTAAGATTGCAGAATAATTTAAAAGCAGGCTACATTTATCTTGATGGAAAATTTCTTCTCCCCTCACCCCAACCCCTTTCTGTTCTCCTACAGTGTTGTGACAATCAGGGATCTGTAAACTATTTGCTCTTATTAGAAAGGTAACATGATGATTTCAACAGCCAAATGGAGCAGTGCCTGCTGTGGTAGTGGAGTATCCACCCCACATCTCCTAATTACTGCACAAGTTCAAAGCAATTTTGCCATCAGGGTGAGAAGTTTCTGAGTAAATCACCTTGGGATGACGTTAGTGAGCCCACTTGGGTTTCTGACGAGCTCCACTGAGACCAGGTATGGAACTCTTTTTTACAGTCTGGTTGAGAATACTTTACATGGAA
>NW_020956466.1:328073-344314 GCF_003031625.1 Empidonax traillii
GGAGTATCCACCCCACATCTCCTAATTACTGCACAAGTTCAAAGCAATTTTGCCATCAGGGTGAGAAGTTTCTGAGTAAATCACCTTGGGATGACGTTAGTGAGCCCACTTGGGTTTCTGACGAGCTCCACTGAGACCAGGTATGGAACTCTTTTTTACAGTCTGGTTGAGAATACTTTACATGGAAATAAACTGACTTTTAAATCTCCATCTCGAGGGTGTCTTCTGGGACTATCACTTGTTTGTGCATGCACGATCCTACGCACTGGCTGATGAGTGAGTCATCCTGCCTGACACCTTATCTGCACAATACCCTGCAATCTGGAGACTGTGGTCACAGCAGA
This sequence comes from Empidonax traillii, assembly GCF_003031625.1. NCBI lineage: Eukaryota > Metazoa > Chordata > Aves > Passeriformes > Tyrannidae > Empidonax > Empidonax traillii. Next base: position 328,418 of record NW_020956466.1, read on the forward strand.
AAGTGATTTTACTACTCCTGGATGCCCAGGCTAAAACCTGAAGCAAAAAAAAAAGGAGATTTTTCTGTCTTTCTGTGTGTTGTGAAAGGCCAATATGCTTTTTTAAATTACTGATTCTGATTTGCAGTTAAAAACTAAAAGGAAATGAACCTTCCCTTCCTCTGTGGCTCTTTTGTTCTTTTTTTTTTTTTTTTTTTTTTTTTTTTTTTTTTTTTTTTTTTTTTTTTTTTGTCTTTGAACTGCATCTCATTTATTTTGGGTAATCAGTGTTGCTTCCCTCCAAAAGAGAAATCTCTCTCCACGTACTTGAAAGGCGACACAAACTTGGTTTCACATTTCTTGTCTGTGCAAGAAAAATCAGGTCCAGGTCTACATGAACGCAGCGTTAGACACAAGTGAGCAAAGCAATGCAAACCTCAGACAAGACCCATGAAAACTTCTCATTACACTGGGTGATCTCGTGGATCACCCAGTGTAAGTTCTGGCCTGAACAAATCCCTCTGTTTTACAATCTGCATCTTCATCCAAGCCAACTCTACCTGACCCAACCCAGAGAGCACAGCTGGGTGACAAAATGCCTACAGTTTCCCTTTGAGGGAAACTTTTATTAAGAAACAACATCCCTTATGATCTAAAGAAAACAGATGACAAAGAACCGCGAAGCCTCTAGGGAAGTTGTTAAAGCAGTTGATATCTCTCACTAACAAAACATCTCTTCTATGTTTCTAGTCTGAATATCTCCAGGAGTGTATTATACCCTGACCTCCACCTGTCACAGGATCCTGTTCTCCTGGATAGAAGAGCTGTATTCTCCCAGGAAAGGTATTTAAATCCCTGGAGGAAATTGTTCGTTCAGCCAGGTAGACACAGGAAAATGCTGATGGTTGTCCTCCTTGTTAAAAAACACTCTTTCCCTCAGGAGTGGAATAAAGTCCTAAGTGCAGGAAGTATCATTTCTCCTTGGGAGAGGGAGGAAGGTAAGTAGGAAGAAGGTGCAAGTTGGATCCTACTGCCTGTGAACTCTTGTTATATTTGAGGGTTCAGTGACACCGTATTTGTTGGTGATGTTGCTTTTCTTGTCTGTCCTTGCTTAGTTGTGGGAAACTTTCTGAAACAACCTGGAACGATGATCCAGGCTGGACAGAGAAGACATCCCTATGTTTGAACTCCACAGGTGATCAGCTGCCCAACATCTGAAATGCTGTGATTTCAACCAGCAGAGACATTACAATGCTATTTCTTCACTTTTGACCGAGATGACACCTGACATGGGGATTTGGGCATAGAACCAGTCACCCAGCGGGCTGTTTCCCTTTACCTTTGCTATTGCACTGGTTTTGTCATCCCCATTTGTTTTGAGTCTAATCTGCCAGACTGTTTTAATTCCAGGAACAGAAAATTATCAGTTGGATTCATAGTGAACCATTTCCACTTTCCCCTCATGATGGCTGGGTTCAGTCTGGAAAGGTCTCTGAGTTGGTATGCTAAGATCAGGAGCCTGGTACAGTTAAAACCTTTTATTTCACTTCTCTATTGCATTGTCTGTCTAGACAGGATCTATTTATACTTGACTGTACACCTAATTTAGACAAATAAGTCCATTTTGGTAGAAGTCAAGCCATAAATGGCACAGACGTTGCCTTCCCTGATCTTTAAACCTGAGCCATCTCACTGTGTACCTATCAAGGTTTCTGCAAATGAGGAATTTCCAAGCAAGGACGGATGGGACACTAGGAGGAGGAGGAGGTTTAAAGTTACACAACACCTGCACTGCCTGCAAGATCACAGAGGAAAACTCATCTGAGTGTAATTAGCTTATGAAGGCTCTCAGAAACCCCTCTCTTTTCTCCTCCCCAGACTCCCACCACTGTTATTAGGCTTCATTCTCTGATCAGTGCTATCTTCAGAGGAAGATAAAAACCTGTAATGAGTCACAGCTACTTGTAATGTCCTGTATCATGGGCTGAAGTTGTTTTCACATCCTTGTGATGGATTAGCAAAAGCCTAGGTTGCATGTCTTAATAAACTGCTCCCCAAAAATGCAGATCAGACCTAAAGGGCCTGGGAAGAGCAAATACTCTGTTTCACTGCGGCACAGGATGATTTCAGCAAATTCTGGGATGTATCTGGGAACAGGAATTAGGGAATGGAGTGTGTCAGGACTCATCACTGCCTCTAAGATGGGCTTGCTGGTTATATTCACATCGCAGAGTTGAATTAATTCAGCTCACTTGGACCTGAGCTATTTCCATTTAATTGCTCAGGAAATGTTTGCCCAGGGTTTCTTCCCATTCCAAGCATTCTGTGATTCCCTGAACCGTGGCAGATGCAATCTGGAGGGGGCTGCAAAACACCTATTTTCCATGTTGCTATAAAACTCTGTCCAATAAATGTGGGCACATAGAGGAGGCTTCCTAATTAAATCATGCTGGGCCATGGGAGAAAGTTGCCGAGAGCAAGGCTGGTAACTCACAGGTAGGAACAGACTGAAAGGACCTCCTGCTCAGCATTCCCTATCCATAAATCCTGCACATATTAACAAGTTGCTGTTTAAAGTTTTATTTTTTCTTCTCCTGGCTGTTTTTCTCCCAGAGTGTTCCTGTCCCTCCATGGGAAAACACACTGATTTTTTTTTGGTGCCAGATCTGTCATAGGTGCTCAGGGCTCACTGCAGTGTGCTGCTAAGCCAGGAACAGTTCTTATTCCTGCAGCTTCTCTTCCTTTTTAGTGTTCCATGGCTGGTGTCCCACTCTGATGGATGGAAAGGATCACAAGGATGCCCCAGCCTATGGTTATCCAGCGTCCTGGACAATGTTTCTGGAGTTTTGGAGACAGAGATTAGAAGCTAAGGGTTAAGGAAGACATTCCCAGAGAGGGGAGAGCTCCAAAACCAAAACCACTGCCTAAAGGAAGGTTCCAGTGCCTTTGCTCTTGGATATGAAGGAAAGGGAACATGGCTAGTGCTAAATCACATCTCCAGCTGGGCTGAAAAGCTGTTAACTGTTAGAGGTTTTCTGAGGGAAAAAGGAAACAATGAAGTCCTCTGAGGCCTCTTAATTGCCTAAAAAGGCGAAATTTAGCCACATACCTTAGGGAGCCAGGGACTTTGTCCTTGCTTTCTATCTCAGTGCTCAGTGATATCTCTGTTCCAGTGCCTGCTCTACCTTACAGGAGTGCTGCAAGGACAAATGGCATTTGAGGGATGGCCATGCCCATCATTAAGAGGACCCTGTCAACGCCAAGAATGAGTGAATGGATTTTGCAGCAGGCCCTGGGGGACAGGAAAGAACAGCTTGCACAGAGCGTGTTTCTCCTTTGACAAACTCTGCATTTAGGGAAGGTGTAAGGACACCAATTAAACTTCTTGTGTTAAGCCATTAAACACTTGAACGCTGAAAGGTTCAAATCCAGATAGCTTCAGCCTCCAAAGTTCATCTTTCTCATTTTTCCAGGGGGAAAAAAGAGGAAAAAAAAAGAGAAAAATAAAAAGTTGCAGATAATATACCAAGTTCTGAGCCCTTGTTTGCAATACATAATGAAAATGCCTGAAACTGGAGGAGAATAAGAAAAAAGCCAAATTGCTCAATACAGAGCTGCCCCATCACATTCTTGCTCATCTGCTTTTGTGCCTCATTTGCCATACAAAGTTATTCCACAAAAAAAAGAGTATTTCCACCTCTTCATGTGGAAGCTTCATGATGGGACAGGTCCAGGAAGACCCACTAAGTGAGCTGAGACTGTCAGGAAAGACATTTTTCCTTGAGAGAAGCATGAAAAATTTTTTGGGTTTTCTTGTCTTATGACTGCCCTGTGAGCTTTCAAAAATTATGTAGAAATCCTCGTTCTGGGCTTGAACAAAGCAGCTGATTTTATCACTTCCAACAAATAGTGGGGAGAGCAATGAGCCTGCAAAATGCAAAACTTCCTATGCACAGGAGTTTTTGTGGGTTTTTTTGTTTGTTTGTTTTGTTTTGTTTTGTTTGTGGGGGGTTTTTTGTTCTTGTTGTTGTTTTGTGTATTTTGTTAATAAACCTTTTTCCAATGTCTCTACTCATTACTCCCTCTGCAGCTGCTTATTTGGAGCAAAGATTTGAGGGACTGCAGTTTGGGGATGAAGGTATAACCAATCACCAGGTGAGGGTTGACCTCTCAGGTAAGAAGCAACAGAACAAGAGGACACAAGGTGTGCCATGAGAAGATTAGATTGGATATTAGGGAAAATATTTGCACAAAAGGGTTTTAAAACATTGGAACAGGCTGCCCCGGGCAGTGCTGGAGTCACTCCCTGTGGAAGTGTTCAAAAAAGAGGTGGATGTGGCACTTGGGGACTTGGTTTAGTGGTGGCCTTGGCAGTGCTGGGGAGTGGTTGGACTCTGATCTTGGAGGTCTTTTTCAACCTCAACAAAGCCATAATTCCATAACAGGCAAAGAACAGGACATTTGCTAAGGAGGTCTCCAGCTGTCCAGGAAGTTACTGCAGCAAGGCAGTTGCTCCCATCTTTAAACGCTCTTTTTTTAATCCCATCTTTTTTTGTTTCCTAAGTATTTCACCCTGTTCCCACAAGCAACTTGTGCTCGTTAGGCAGAAAGCATCGCCTCCCAGAGGCATTCAGTCACCCCATCCCACAAACCTGGGCACTGCTGGCAGGTTCCCGAGGCTGCATTCTGAAGGTCATGCCATGAGTGCCAGGAGTCAGCTCTACAAGATCCCTCAGACTTCTCTAACATATTTGTTTTGGGTTTTTTTGTTTTGTTTTGTTTTGGTTTTGTTTTGTTTTGGTTTGGTTTGTTTGTTTTTTGTTTTTTTTTTAATCTCTTTGGGGTGCATGTCCACATGGAAATGCATTCACAAGCCCGGCAAAGCATGAGGGAAGGGGGGTTGTGTTACTGCACCCTGTCCAGCCTGGCTGTGGTTCTTGTGTTCATGCAGAAGTTTCTAATCATCCTCTTTGCTGCACTGGTTTGTTTAGTGCCATCATGAAAACAACAGTCGTTAATAACATCATCCAAATTGTGTTCTCATGCAGCTTCTGCACCCCCCATGCAACAGTTTGGAGCCCCTCCAAGAGGACTTCCTCTGGGAGCTGGCCCTGCAGCTGAGCAGCTTGCACTGCTATGAAACGTTTCCTGATACACTGTGTGTTTGTTCCCTTAGGGACACCTTCCCCCTTTCCTTTCCCTCTGGTATCCACCCCCTTCACATGCTTCACATGGACCCCTCGGCATCCTCGGCCTGCTTGTTGGGTGACATGATTATGCCACGGCAGTTTGGGGAGGATGGATCCCAAATTCATATTTATGTCTTTAAATAAAAACCTCTGGTTTAGTTCTGGTGTTGTGATGAAGGTTCCTGCTGACAGACACAATCACGTGTCCAACCACCAAATTCTGTGTTTCTGAGCCGTGTATTTGTCTCCTCACAGAAACACGACGGTCCCATTGCCTTATTTTGCTTTCTGATGGAACAGAGAAGGGAGGCAGAGAGAGCCTATAGGTTATCAAAAACATCAGGGGTGATGAAATAAACTTTCTCATATACTCCCCACATCTCTGTGCAGTCTGCACTGGGCTGAATTTGGTTTTAATCATGACTAGGGAACGAAGTGTGAAAGAGTGATATTGTGGGGTATCACTTAAGGAGAAAGCTTTGGGTGGTCAGAACAAGAAAAAGCAGAGCAGTGATTCCCTTCCCTGACTGAGGAGCTGAAATCCAGATTCTGGGTGTAAATTAAGGCATTTCTTCTGCTCTCCATCAGTGACAGAGGAGGGATAGCACAATCATAAAATCAAAGAAAAATCCTCAAGGATAATCAAGGCTGACTCCTGGCCATGCATAGGACTATCCCAAAAATCCCACCATATGCCTGAGAGTGTTGTCCAAACTCTTTTTGAACTCTGGTAGGCTTGGTGTCTGTCCACAAGTCCTACCCCACAGCACATGGTGTTCAGGGAGTTCTTCCCCTGCACAAGGGTAAAGCAGGCTTTTATTTTTTGCTAGGTTGTTTGGGATTTTTTTTTTTGTCTTCTTACTCTGTATTGTCAAATAAAAGCAGAGGAACACTAGAAAATTATAAGAGAATGCAATATAATTTAGGCTAAGAACTTTTCACTATAGAGCTTAATTCCTTTGAAAAGATGAGGGAGGGCATAAGCATCCCTGAGAAAATGTTAGTTCCTGAAGGAGAATAACAGATCTCAAGAAATAACCAAAGCAAAACAAAAAGTGTGAGAAAGACCTGTTGCCATGGGAACAACGTGTATCAAAACTGATGTCAAACACTGTGCAACATAATCTCAGTGAGTTGTAAGATGCAGTGATGGAGGGGGCTACAAAAACAGGCTGTCAGTGTTTTACTTACACTATTTTTTGTGTGCCTGTTTGCCTGTGTGGTCTGCATATATCCCACCTACGCTCCCACCCACGGCACACAGCTGTCTCTCTGAACTTTCTTACCTGTACTCCAGAAATTCGGGTTATAATGGGAGAGGAAGAACAAGAAGAAAATAAAATAGCATTCAGATTTGGCAAGAAAAAAAAATTAACAGCTTTCCAGGAGCAGGTAGATGTTAGTCAAATGGGCCAGACTCTGTTCTCACCTCAGCTCTTCATTGCACAGTTTTCAGTAATGCAGTTCCAGGTTTGTGCCGGTGGAACTGAGATTGGAACAAGCCCATTAATTTCTATGTTAATGCCTTATTATTTCATTTGTGTGCTCTGCAAGTGTCAGTGCCTGGACATCAGTCACTCCGAAGGAAGAGGGTTGGGGATGCTGTGTGAAACGGCCATGGAATCAGTTTCCACGGTGATGGAGTGGTTTAAGGGTGGAAGGAGGCTCTGGAGTTCATCCTGGCCATCACCCCTGGCCAAGCATGGTCACCAAGAGCTCATGCTCTGGCTGCTGCCAGAGGAAGCACCTGGGTCCCCCAGCAGGATCTTGCAAAGCCAAGAAGAGATACCTTGATTTGCAGGAAAGCAAGGAGAAGAGAAAGAGCTTCATCCCTGAGGGCTAGAGTAGATTTGGAGGCAGGCAGCAGCTTTAGCAACCAGCAGTTATTTCTATGAACAGAACAAGAATGTGTTTTTTCCCATTTGTCCCACAGCAATCTCCCTGGATCTTGCACTTTTTGACTTTCTGTCCTGGCCACATAGAGAGATGCAAGCACATATATCCATCTCTACACAGTCTGTCCAAATTCCTCTGATATTCCCTTTCCAATTTTCTGAGAGCACTTTGAGGGTTCACGAACACAAACCCTCAGCTCCCACGAGCAGCGGCCTCACTATCCCAGGAGCCTTATCCCAAACCTGCCATATCCTCTTGTCTCACCTTTGCTGTGTCCCCACACACGTTCCTCCTTGTTCATACATCCCCTCTGCTGCCTTGTCCCCCTTCCATCAGGTCTCACATTGTGGAGCCTGATGAACCTGACCAGTCACAGAACCACAGAATCACTGAGCTTGGAAAAAGACCCCCAAGATCACCCAGTCCCACTGTCATACCATCACCACCACTGCAGTCACCACTAAACCATGTCCTCAAGTGCCATATCCACATGTTTTTTTAAAGATTACAGGGATGGTGACTCCACCACTTCCCTGGGCACTTCCTCAGACTCGTTATGGTTCATCTTGTCCCACCCATGTCCTTGCATGGACCGTTCCTCTTCCACAAGCTGTGCCAGCCTCCATCCCACAGACTACACCCTGGCTGGCAGAGTATCCCAGTTCACCTCAAACACAATGTACTAAGAGGCCTCTGCAAAGACCAGACACTGAAGTCCCATCACAAAGCCATGAAAGAAAATATAGATGGGTGATAGTGTAAATCCACGAAGATAAGGACAAACAAAAAAAAATTATAGCTGCTGTAAATCTGAGCAGCTTCCTTATTCCAGGTGATCCTTTGATTCCTTACACATTTGCAGGTGAAGCACTGTGCCCCTTCCGAGTGTACAACACCTCCTTGGTGACCTCAACTCACCACCAATTCTGGGGCATAAACCCGAACTTCAGCCCTGTACGTAATTATTCAGATGGGTCATTTATTGCTGAAGCAGGATTTTGTTCTACACAAAACTTAAAGCCTTTTTTTTTTTTAATCCTTTGTTCCGTGTTTCAGTTGATCAAACTTTGCCAAAGACAACAACGCCACTGGATAGAATAAGTTTATTTTGGATTTCTGTTCAGGCATACACCAATTTTCTGCAATCAAAACTGTTTACAGGAAGCACCTGATTTCAGTGAACTGCCTGTTTTTAAAACAGAAAATTTGTGAGAAAACATGAGGGAAACTGTGTGATATTACACATTCTATCTTTGACACTTCCACAAGAAAAGCCGACGTTTTCTCATCTAAAGCAAACTTTCATGATAAAACAGCTTCTGCTTCATGCAAGAACCTACTTTTAAAGGCCGAAACAAGGATAAACAGAGCCATCTTTCCTCCTCTTTTGCAGCTGGCCTGTGATTTGTAAAGTCAATTTGCAGCTTTGAACTCTATGCAGAGAGTTGCACCAGTAAATCCCTGGCAGACCCACTCAACATCCACCTCTGCTAGCACCTTTCTCTGAAATGAACATAAAACTCACTGTAGTATGTGATATTTTGTTCTTCCATCTAGATTTTAGGATATAGCTGGATTGAGGGGTTTTTTGTTGGTTTCTTCTGTGGAGTTCCTAACCCTGGGGTGGCTGCATTTCTGCACCATTTACAGCTTGGAAAATACTTTGGGGTCATTCAAGCTGGTCATTCAAGTGGTGGGTTTGGGTGGCAGGGCTGGACAAGCACCTGACCCCAGCTGATGGATGAGAGTTCTTCAAAATCCAGGGAAATGGGGGGCTCAGGGGAGTTTTAACCTTCTGGTGAGGTGCATCGACATGTAGAAGGACAAGTGGTCCGGTTCCCTTACAGACATCTTCTAGGAGACACCAGTTTTAACAGCTGTAAATGAACATTTTCCTGAAGCTGGGCTTTATGCTATGCTTTTATTACCCACCTGCTGAACTCCTCATGAGGCAAAAGGAGGCAGAGCCCTTTGCACCTTCTAATGTATCATATGAAGTTGCTGGGAAACAGGGAAGAGCAAAGGGTACCAGTGTCCCCTCTTTTTGTATCTGCTGTGTTCTTGTACCTGCTGGAAATTCTGGAGAAGCCAGCCCTGAATATTTCAATGCCTGGAATTACAGAAAGGACGGGTGGAGCTTTCTTGTTTTGTTTATTTGTGTGCTTTGTTTTGTTTTTTTTTTTTTTCTTTTTCTCTTTGGAAACAAGCTGAAATGATGAGCCATTATTTAGAGCTGGCCCTTTGCCAGGCTGGAGTTTCAGAACTCCAAACAGCCTGGAGGTTGAACTCAGGAGAGAGTAAATCTTGTGCTTTCACTCAAAGAAAACTAGCGCTGTTTCCTGGATTTGTGGCTTCCAAGGGGGAAAAAAAAAAAAAAAATGGAGGGAAGGGGGGAATTGTTTTAGTCTGGATTGCTCCATGGAGTCAGCAAGATCATGTTGAAGTGAAGCCCTTCCCTTCCTCCCCTGCCATTGTCCACATGCCACTGCTTTAGAAGCAGCACAATCTCAAGGTATGAGATGGGTCTTCGTGACTTGGAGTTTTTAAAATGAGTTTTCAAGTGATTCCAAAAAGAAACTGGAGGACTTTTAAAACTCCAGTGATGTTATGGGCTATTTTTGGATATTAAACTCTCAAGCCGCTTTGGTGGCATTCAAGAACCCATGAATGGCAGTAAGGATTGGAATAGGTGAATAGAAATAGAAGAAAAAGTGAAGTTTAAGCCCTTTAAACACAGTCCTCCTGTTTAATCCAGTGTTTCTCTCCAAGCTTGAACCTGGCAACAGCAGTGGTACTAAAATATGGGCAACTCTGCTGCCTAACAGGGGTGTCCTTGCCCTTCATTCTGGAATTTGATAAGTCAGACCACAGGGGAACTCCCTATGTGCCTGACATAGCACTTGCCACATCTGATCCAGTGAATTTACAAGATAAATTAATTGTGTGGGTGGATTAATAATTTAAGTAAATTAATTGTGGCATGGGAGGCATTGCAAACTCTACCACAGACACCATCTATGATTGTGGTGATATCACGTGGTGTCTGCCCTTCGGCTCCTGATAAATATTTAGGTGGGGATTTGCTGCAGAAGATTAGGCTGATTTCAGGCCACTGGCCAGCTGCTTTTCCTGATGTTCCTCCAGGAATTCCTGCTCAGTTTCCATGCATTCCCTCTGCCTCAGATCCAGGCAGACAGTCTTCTTCCCTCTTGCTCACAGGACTCTGAGATCTGAGGGGTCATCATGAAATATGTTCTGTGTCCTACAGAGCTCCACTTCGGCAAACTGTTCAAGTCTGAAGAATAGATGAACTGGATTTGGAGTTGAAACAGACTCTGGAAAGCACCAAGTGGTCTGAAAAGCACCTCTTGCATCAGAAATGCATGCTGAAAGTACAGGATTTTTTTTTTTCCCTAAGCAGATATTGTGTCTCCTCTCTCTAATTCTGCACATTTTGCTGGTATTCACAGACAGGAAGAACAGTGGTTACCATGGATGGGAAGGGTTTTGGTTCCAGAACTGAGAGAGGGATGTGATGATTTTTTTGTAAATTATTGAACTCTGATACTAAAATGACATGATAAAACCATGCCCGGATTCCCAGAGTGACCTGTAAAATTGGCACTGCAAGGAGATGACACGCTAGACAGAGTAATGTTTGGAGTCTTCATTTTGATGAATGTATTTAATCAAACACTATGGATACATAAAAAATCATCAACTGGACTAAAAATACTCCGTGAACAAAGAGCCATAGAAAATAACAGGGGTTTGGTGTTTCCCTTTGTTTACTCCAAGAGAAACTGGAAGTCTTCCATGTGTTTGGATTAGTGAAAGCAGAGAACCCCTAGTCTTGACTTACCAGTGGTTTCCAGCTGCGGTCCATGGACCTCTCTGCTGGGTGTGGGAAAGATCCTTGCTAACCCATTGTTAGTCAGCTGAGATTCATAACACAGATGCCTCCAACCCCTCTAATGCAATTTTACAGCTGCCAAGACGAAGAGGGCTGGAAATCACAAGGTCCAGATGCTCAGCTGGTGCAGGCTGATAGCGCTCCATCCCTACGTCAGCAGACTTGGCTGCGTCTCCTTGGCTGCATCAGGAAAGATCTCATCGCTTGCCTTCTTGCAGTTCTTTGTGCTCAGGGCTGCTCAACACAACGTGTTTCATCGAGGAGCCACATCTGCCAGGCAGAGAAGTCTTCACTGCGCAGCTATGGAGGCACCTGAGGTCAGTGTGACCTGAGCAATGGTCAGCAAATCAGGGGATCGAGTTGCCAGTCCTTATTCCTATAGCACCAGTGAAGTCCATGGCTTTGTGCACATTTCAGTTTTCATGGGTTGAAAAGGTGGAGGCACAAAGCCAGACGCTATGCCTTTTTTTTTTTATTTTTGTTGTACAAAATGTCTGTGAGAGAGGGAAGCTGGAGGGTGTTTGAGGATTTCTCCCTTAGGCTACCCCCGAAACACAAACTAAAAAATGAACAACCTTGCTCTGAACCAGCCAGACTGCAGTGCCTCTGGCACATTGCATCATCAGTTCTGCCATGGGGCTTCCACCATGCAAAAATTGGTTTTAGGGAAATGATGCTTTGGGAGAACTTTATCTTTTCCCAGAAAGTTTCTTTCTGGTAAAGAAAATCCCTTCTTGTGGATATTCTACAGAGCCCACCGTAGGCAGTTAATAAATGCAGGTGGTGAATTCCACGTTGTTTGTGGAAGAAAATTATTCCTCAAAAGTGTGGAATTTGGGAAGATCATAGTCTGATTCACCTGCTCTGAATCAACACCTGCAGCCCTTTAATCCCCTTCCACTGGCCAAAGGAAATCGGTCTCCTAATTATGAACTTAGCATGACACAACCCACGGGTATTGATACACCGGGGACTCACCAAACTGGCTACTGCCCCCAGGAAGATGAAGAAATTACGTAGGATGACTGGAACTTCAGGACCTAACTGAACCAAAAGGGCTGCCCAGGCCTGGCACAGCTGCCCAGGGCAGTGGTGGAGTCTCCATCCCCAAAAGGATATAAAAGCCACGTGGATGTGGCACTTGGGCTTAGTGATTTAGTGATGATCTTGGCAGTACTGGCAGAATTGTTGGACTCCACCATCTTAGAGGGCTTTTCCAAGCTAAATTATCCTTTAATTCTCTGATTCTGTCAGAAGATCCACGAAGGCTGCCCCGCTCAGACATCTCCCCTACTCACCAACTCGAAGTTGTCTTATAAATGAGACAGGCCCCAGGCATCCAAGGCTCCATCCCATCTCACAGGCAGTGCTCAGCAGACTCACCAGAGCCCAAAGTTTAGGGCAACTTCTCATCCTACCATTTGCCTGTCCATGGGATTTAATGAGAATGATGCCTCTGGCTCATTTCTGCATTCCCTGTAGGTGAAGGTCCTGCTTTCTTCTCACACTGCAAACCATGACTACTCATCAATTCTGCAGCTTGTCATTGTCAGCACACCATTCATTTGTGTGTCAGAGGAAGCATCCCCAACAAAAGATCTGTATCCAGGCCAGCACTTGGTACTGGTTCCTCTGAAAGGGAGTTGTCATATTTGTATCCAGACAGAGCAGAAAATGCCGTGCTGCCAGAAAAAAAGCAGCTCCAGATTGCAATTCCTTTTGCATACAAAGCTTTGGCGCATTGCTAAACAAAAATTACAACTTGTGGGTGGGCAAAATTGGTCAAAGCTGATTCTGGTTTGTTTTAAGCTTAAAAAAATAACATAAAGCAGCATGGAGATAGAAGAGCCAGTAGTAAAGGGAGGGAGGGTAAGCATCTCTCATCATCCTGAGAGCTCCTCATGGGAGCAGGAACCATTTTTGCCACAACCCCCCACGTCACCTAACACAGAACCATCACTGGGAGGAGTTTTTCTCTGCTTTAGGGGGATGTTAAGAGAGAAGTTGGGAGTGGGCAACTGTCTCTCTTCCAGTTCTGAGAAGGTCTTCCCTATCACACACTCAGGCTCCAGCATCTTACAGTGCTTTTGGTTCTTCCCTGAAACCATACCAACAGCACAGCACTGCCACAAAACGACCCAAACTGTTTCCAGATCTAATCCCACAAGCCTCTAGAATAATTTCTCAGGAAGGACTGTGCTGTGAAGACCTTTCAGCCTATTTGGACAGAAGAAAGCAAGGAAGCCTGGGCATACAGCAAGTCAGCTGAACAACCATGGTGATTTCCTCCTTAGCTGGTGCTCCTTACCCTGTGGAGCTCAGTTCATCAAAGTGAGCTTCTCTTGTCGGGGTGGACAACTCATCCCCAGCTGATGGGAACAGTCACACCAACCAGATACAACAGGAATAGTCTCGGTCTTTGATTTTTGTTCCAAGCTGGTATCAGCGTATAAATAATGAAATCTGCACTCAGATTTAATTATTGCTAATTAAGTGAGACTGTGCAATAAGTCTACCTTGCCAGAGCCTTATCTAAGAGCAGGGTTTGCATGCCCTCATGTTGGCCAGATGTTTTCTGCTGTGCATTAAAGAAAATAAATAGTCAAATACTTCTCCATCTACTGAAAGTGCATGTTTTGTCCACATCTGTTGAAAAGATTAATGAGTACTTTTGAACTTGTTTTTCAGCAACTCAGATTTGTAAATGACAAACATTCCTCTTTTTTCCCCAAATATGTAACTAACTAAAAAAAAAAAAAAAAAAAAAAAAAAAAAAAAAAAAAAAAAAAAAAAAAAAAAAAAAAAAAAAAAAAAAAAAAAAAAAAAAAAAAAAAAAAAAAAAAAAAAAAAAAAAAAAAAAAAAAAAAAAAAAAAAAAAAACAAAACAACAATAAAAACCACCAAACTCTTGAGTTTTTAGAATTAGCAAAACTAATCAGCATAAAAGAGGAAACCTGGATAAAAGTGAAATTTAACCTCAAGAGGGAACTTATAACAATCAAAAAGTTTTGTCCTAAGGTTTTCCAGGTTAACCTGTCATTTGATGTTTTCAGTATTGCCGTTTGAAAAAAAATGCAGAAGTAGAGCAGGACTATAGAACACAGCTCCAGCTGGGAGGGCAGTGGGAAAACGTGAATATCATTTCCCTTCATCACCCTGCTCCACCTCTCAGCCCCAGGGCACCAGTCACCCACACTTGGATTCCAGCACTTTTTTTGACTTCAACCCTCTGCCACCAAACCCTTTCCAGCAAACAAAACTGTTCCTGCTGGGCTTGCTGGTGTCCCAGACCTGACCCACCCTCCAAGGGCATTGCCCTTGGGCTGTTTAGTTGTCCTCGAGTTCCTCTCGGCAGTGACTCCCAGTGGACCTCAGTCAGATGAAGATGGAGCAAGAGGGAACCACTGAGGAGGAGCAGCTGTTAGTTATTTAAATTTTCACATGATTTGTCATCTTTGGCCCATGGAATTGTTGCCCATTTAGCTGTGTGGTCTCTGAGTCTTCATTCAGTCTCTTAAGCCTTTCTGTAATTCTGTGAGTGTATGATAATAGCCCAGGCAGGGAGCAAGCAGGCACACCAGTGTGGACATCTCCCACCCCTGTGTTTGGACACAGAGGGAAGTAAAGACTCCTGGAATTAAGTCCAAGCTAGTGGAGAAGGATCTGGCTATAATCAACACTAACTTCAGGAAGACAAACCAGAAGCTGGAGGCACTTTGTAAATGTGAGGCTAAATTAGGAACTGTGATTTTATGACCAAATCAGACAGAATCTGTCTCTCATTTTGATACATCTGCCTGGCTGGGTCTTTTTTAGGGTCTTTATCTTGCTCTTTTAAGAAGGCACCCCTGAGGTCATGGGGGGATGTAGCCAGCCAGGGAATCCTGGCACAGGGTACAACTCCATCCTGTACTGCAGGGAGGAAGAAGAGCCTCTGGTCTGCATCTGTCAGACCAACACATCCCACTAAGCTGAAAACAGAAAATATCAAAAGGGAAACATGTCCCCTGTCTGTCTGACAGAGAGCAGAACGGCTCAGCTGTGCAGTAGCAGGTGCTTTCTACTGGAATAGATTGTTTGTAGCAGTTGGACACAACACTGGAGACCACACAAACCCTTGTTCTCCGTATTTCCAACGTTGTCTTCAGTTTAGTTTCTTTCAACCAGATAAAAGCCAGCCATGGACGTGAGTCAGCTGGGAGCAGGGCCTAAATGCCTGCCTCAAACCCTCAACGTGCTGCTGAGTGCTGAGAAGCAGCTGAGTAATCCTGGAAAATAAGGATGTGGAATTGGGGGTCCTTAGGTCTGTTCCAGACTCAGCAGGTGAGCCTGGGCGAGAATCATCCATCTGCATGGTTTAAGTTAGTCACCCTCAGATTGCTTTAACCATCCATGAAGAGCTATATAGACATAGGAGAGGGTGATGCATCTCCTCCTAAACCGTGTTATCATCAGTCTGTCAGCAGAATTTTCCCCTGGAGGCACCAGTTCCTCGTTTTTCACTCTAATGGAAGGTCACAGTAACTGGCTTAGAGTGAGACATCTCATTTTAGATTTCTGCAAGTTAAGGGAGATGAATACCCCCATGCATCCTCTCCTTGGTGCCATATCTGTAAAATGAGAATAATGTAAAATGAGAATAATGGCTCTGTGCAACTCAGGGAACCTTCAGCAGTGAGTGGCTGAAGGCACTGAGAGGCCCTCATGGGACAACACGAAATTCTTGGTAATGAAGTGTCTTGGTAATGAAGATGTCACCCCAGCTTTCATCAGTAGCTTTGCAAATCAAGATACCCAGGACTGCAGTGAGCAGGAGTCTTCAAGTCCTCCTCTAATTATGTCCTTGATTTAGGAGATCACTCAGTTTGTCCTTGTCAGGACATCAGCCCTTGGACTGGTGTAAAACAACTGCAGAAGCCC
>NW_020956466.1:345377-348490 GCF_003031625.1 Empidonax traillii
GGTAATGAAGATGTCACCCCAGCTTTCATCAGTAGCTTTGCAAATCAAGATACCCAGGACTGCAGTGAGCAGGAGTCTTCAAGTCCTCCTCTAATTATGTCCTTGATTTAGGAGATCACTCAGTTTGTCCTTGTCAGGACATCAGCCCTTGGACTGGTGTAAAACAACTGCAGAAGCCCATCTGCCCCTTCAGCAGTCTTCTCACCAATCCTATTGCTGACAGAGGTTTCTGCCCCTCAAATGAAGAGCAGTGCTTTTGGTGTATTATTTGGTGAATTCTGACTGGGAAGGGGAGCTGGCAGGACCTGCTGAGGGGGAGCTGAGTTGCAGTGGGATGAGGAGGCAGCAGCCCTGCTCTTGGCCCTCAGAGTGTAGGCTTAGGCTGGATATTAGGGGAAGATTCTGTACTGTGAGGGTGGTGAGGCCCTGGCACAGGTTGGTCAGAGAACTTTTGGCTGCCCTATCCCTGGAAGTGTTCCAGGTCAGGCTGGACAGAATTGGAGCAACCTGGAAGGTGTCCCTGCCCATGGCAAGGGGTGGAGCTGGATGGTCTTTCAGGTCCCTTCCAACCCAAACCACCCTGTGATTCTCTGCCCACAACAACCTGCAAGGTGACTTCACCGATGTGTTCCCCTGGAGGATGCAGCTGCAAGCTTTCTGACTTCGGAGTGGTTGTTATTTATGCTGTTGTCAATACAGAGAGGCAGGGATGGTGTGGATGAAGCCCAAGGGAAACCCTCTGCTAATATCCCAGCCTGAAATGACAGGAAGGTCACAGCTAGTTCCCTGCATCAACACCCCTTTCCCATCCCTCCCCCCGCTCTGGGGACAGACACACCACCAATGCCAGAGTCAAGCTCGTCCCAGGGTTCATCAAAATGCTTCTGAAGAACAAATTTTCTGCTGCAAGGAGCCAGATTGCACAAACAGGCAGATGTTCTACAAGCAAATGTCCCAAGGAAGACTGAAATCCCAAGACACGTTATTTTTTTTTTCGTAGCTCGCATCTCAAACGCTGTCAGGATGCTCAGAGACAAAATATATAGAAACAACCAGCAGAGACAATAAGAGGTGGAAATTTCCAAACCATGCCTTCCCTCATGGTAAGAGATGAGGTTTGCTTACAGGGTGCAGCGGGGCTCTCAAATCCCACCAGAGACTGGGGCCTTGATCTCTACTGAGACAAGGAAAGTCTGCTCCTAATCTGAGAATAGGTAGATAAAATATTGTCATCCAGAAGAGAAAAGGACCTTGCTGCACTCCTGCATCTGATTTGTGTCAGATGGTGGGGACAACCCACCTCTTCCATCCAAGGTGGCCACAGCCAGTTTTGTCCCTTTTGGATAACCCTCTTTTACTTCTACAATGCATCCTCCTCCAACCAACAGTCCAGCTTTTCTTTGCTCAGAGGGAGTTCAAGGACACATTTCAATGCATTTACACTGAACCATCTCTTCCTTGTCACCTCCCACCCCAGGAATCACCTGTCAGTAAGTCTCTGTAATGAGCTGATTTTTCCCACCATCTGCATGGAATATCTGCAAGGCAAGTGCAGTTGTTTCACACAGATGTAGACCCATGGACCTCTCTCTTCAGAGGATTTTCTTTTCCAGCACGAGCCAGAAAGTACTACTGTGCAGTCCCCTTTCAGCCCTCCTTTTCCCCAAGTGCATTTAGGTCACAGCTCCTTATTTAGGGCTGGGATTTTCCTGTGCAAGGCCAGCAGTTGGACTTCAGTGACCCTTGTGGGTCCCTTCCAATTCAGGATACTCTATGATTCCGCAGTCTTTCTCCTGCAGAAGTTCTCCACTTCTGCCCTCTCCACGGGTTTCGTAGTTCTTCAACTCCTGTGCATTTCTGTTTTGCAGCTGGTGCTCCCACCCCTCCAGAAAAACCTTTCCCATGGCTTCGGGTAGCAGAAATTGCAAAAAAAAATGTTTTATTCAGCCTCTGAAGGGACTGGGAAAAAATTGTGTCTGACGAAGATGGCTTCATAAACAGGGTCAGGGACCAGTTGTACCCAAGGAGCTGGCCCTGGAGCAGGTTCATTTCAGCAGATTTGAGCTGCCATCCCAGCTATGTGGGCCTGATGCAAAGGGCTGTGTGAGACCTCGGTGAGTCACCCTTGGTATATTCAGTCACCCATGATCTAATCTCCTGAAACCATTGCCTAAACAGAACTAGTTTTCATTTCGCTTCATGTAACACAATTCATTAATGTCCCCAGGCCACATGTTGGCTGAGGAGTCAGCTCCCCTGGATTTTGGAATGGTCCTTGGATGGCAATCCAGGGCCTGTCTGTCAACCTGTTGTCTTTCCAAACAAGCCTGGGATAGGCAGCCCAGCCAAGCAATCAAGTGCCCAGTTAGTGGGGCGAGACTGCCTGGAGCCTGACATGAAATATGCTTGGGAGGAGTCCGAAGCTCGAAGCCAAGGCTGGTTAGGGAGTAAAAAGGTCCTATTTTGGGTGCTCTTGCTGAACATTCCACTTGAAGGAATTTCCTCCTTGTAAGAAGGAACGTGAAATGGTCAGACACCATTAAACTGACAATTTTTTGTTTTGATTTTGTGTGCCACCTATATATAACCAGAAATCTGCATGGCAGGTCAGGTGGTGAGGAGTGACTTAAGAATTACTCTCAATCACATCATCCTTGTGCATTTTCCTGCTTAAGAAAGCAGGGTCTCACATCCTTGACAGGCTGGGATGGAGTTTTTTGTTCTTCTTTTCTGTACCTGTTACCAGAATTTCCTTAGAGGTTTTCATATATAAAATGTAAAGTGGAAAAAGAGAAAGAGAGAAAGAAAAGGAAAGGAGAGAGAAAAAAAGAAGAAAACAAAATGAAGGAAGGAAAAATTAAGGGGGAAAGGCAAGGAAAAAGGCAGGAAATAAGGAATGAAAGAAGAAAAGAAAGAAGAAGGAAGGAGAAAGAGAAAGAGAGAGACAGAAAGAAAGAAGAAAGACAGAAAGACAAGAAAGAAAGACAGAAAGAAAGAAAGACAGAAAGAAAGAAAGAAAGAAAGAAAGAAAGAAAGAAAGAAAGAAAGAAAGAAAGAAAGAAAGAAAGAAAGAAAGAAAGAAAGAAAGAAAGAAAGAAAGAAAGAAAGAAAGA
>NW_020956466.1:351241-375055 GCF_003031625.1 Empidonax traillii
CCAGGATTCGGGGAGCAGGTTGATCTCTGGCAACCACACAAGGTTAATGGAGGCTTGCAGAGGTAGAAGAGTGGCAAAGCAGCTTCAAGGGGTGTTTTTTCTCTGGGAATCCAGTGTTCCTGACTTCCTGATGGAGCCAGATGGGTTGGTGATCACCCAAGCAACTCCGCATCCACTCCTGTGCTGTGTGCAGTTATCCAAGGTTTTGGCCTTGTTTCCCATGGATGTTGTTCATCCCTCCTCTAAACTGCTTGACATCCTGACTGACACAAATATTTATTCTGTAAATACCCTTATGGCAGTCCATACCTCCATGCCAGGGGCTGAAGGCTCTCCAAAAACTTGGATGTCCTCAATGCTGGCTTGAAGAAAGGGACCATCAGGGTTGCTTCAGGATGCTGAAGTCCTTTTTTATTGTAACAGAACCGCTTTTATTACACAAGAAATTAATCCATTGGTGTCAAAACAGTGATGCTTCAACCCACAGCCCAGTCCTGGGCCCAGAATCAGTAATCCCATCCCCAGGATTTGGGGTACTTCTCAACACAAGTCAAATGGAGGAATGGGCAACCAACACAGACAAGTGGACTCACTGTTGCTGGAAGTGTTAAAAAATGTGTGGATGTGACACTTGGGGACAAGGGTTAGTGGTGGCTTTGGCAGTGCTGGGGGAATGGTTGGATTTGATGATCTCAGAGGGCTTTTCCAGCCTCAATGATTCTGTGATTCTGTGTAGTCAGACATGCAGTGCATCTGGGGTTCTGCCACGGGCAGAAGGCTTGTAACTGTTGTCATCAGAGATCCCAGTCCCTTACTGATCTGCTGAAACATCCCAGAAATTATCCCATTTTTTTTTTCCTATGTGAATTGTCATTTTTGAACGCTTCCACTCTTTTAGTCGCACTCTGCAGGTCCTGAAAAACTGAGCTTACAAAAAAAACCAGCTGAAAACAAACTAGTGACAACTCAGTGTGTGGGGTTGTGGGACTGACTACGGTGTGATGCTCTTTGCAGGTTCTTTGGCTTCTTTGGTCATGTTTGTTGAATCCCAGGCACTGTTTGTGAACAAGGAGAGTTCAGGAAACATCCACCAAAGAGATCAGATAAGAGGTTTATTGAACAACATACTGCTCGGTTTAAGAAGTAAATCAAATAACAATGCAATAAAACTATGCTGTGGCCAATGCATACACCAACCTGGCCTTGGACACTTCCAGGGATCCAGGAGCAGCCACAGCTCCTCTGGGCAACCTGTGCCAGGGCCTCCCCATCCTCACAGCCAAGAATTTCTTCCTAACATCCAATCTAAACCTACTCACCCTCCTTTAGCCACCTCAGTTGATAGAGCCAAGCAAAAGTACAGCTCTGCACACAAGTTTCTCATCCATCATGAGGTGTTTGCTGCTGTTGGAAACAGAAGGATTGTGGCAGCTTGAATTCACACCCATCCCCGTGTCTTACAGAGTTTGACCCAAGGAGGGAGAGAATATTCAGGCACCAACACACCTTCAACAGAACTGTCACCTTGCAGCACTGCTGTGAGTCCCCGCGCTCTGGAGATTCCCAGGAAATTGCTATCTGTGGTGGAAAAACCCCCCCTGTGCACACTCAGCTGCTCTGCCTTTGTCAGGCAAGCAGTAATCTCCACTTCTCTCCAAATAAAAACAAAAACAAAACCAAGCAAACAAACAAACAAACACCCCAAAACACAAAACAAACCCACAAAAAAACACAAAAAACCCAAAACAAAACAACAACAACAAAAAAACAAACAAAAACAAAACAAAAAACACACACACAAAAAAAAACTCACAAAAACAAAAACAACAAAAAAAAACACCAAACACCTCACGCTTGCTCTTGGGTATCACAGTTTGTGATACCCAGCCTGGCCACCCTGGGCAGAGGATTTGTCCCGGTTGTTGGGTGGGTCGTGAGCCACACGGAGCCCTACGTGCCGGGGCCAGATGGGGGAGTGGGTCTGGCTTCCGTGGGAAGGCTGTTCCTCACATCCTCCCTCATTTTCCGTGTCCCCATGAGTTGGGGTGAGTTTCCAGGCTGGCCTGGGAAGGGTGGAGGGGAAGTCAGAGCTGTTCCTTGTCCCCACGGGACAGCACTGCAGGTATTAAAGTTAGTTTGGTCTTTGCCTTTAAATCCAGATGGCTTTAGGATTTAATTAGCAAGTTGCTTGTGATTTATTTTTTTTTCCCCTCCATCTGAAAACCAAATCTGCACCAATCTTACACTGAATGCTTGCAACATGAAATTTATAAAGTCCTGGAGTGCAACCAGCGGCGCAAATGGAAGTGGTGACCGGGAAAACCCTTCAAAAGAAAACCAAACAAGCTGTGACAAAGCTGGTTTTTGCCCAAAGAATGTCAGGGTTCATTGCAGCCCCAGTTCTAGGAAAGGATTGCAACGGGAGCCCTTTCTGGCTCAGCAAAAGGGAAACAGCAAATGAAAAATGCAGAAGTGAGATGGTTTTGTGGGGAGATGCACCGTTAGGGAAAAGCCAGATTGACTTCAACTCTAGGTTGAACCAGCTCCTAATGATCACACAAAGAACATCCCAGGCAGAAAAATCTCACAAGTTCTAGTAGGAAATAACTGTATTTCATTTTGGAACATCTGGGAAATACGGGCAAGGCTTGCATTTGAACACCCCTTTTGAATGTTTTTGTCTATAGCCAAGGTGCTCTGGTGGCCTTTTGCTTTCCAAAACATCCCTCTGTTTCTTTGCCCACCCCTTCAAAAGGGGAGGACTTTCTGCCCGTGAGCTGGAAGGACATCACAGGAGGTGCAACTGTGAGGCCAGAAGACATCCCAGAAGTGCAGTGAGATGTACCTGAATAAAGGCTCCTGGGAGGACCTGGAGTAGTTTCTGTGGATGCAGAAGAGTATTGAAGCCACCAAACCAAAATTATTCGCTATGATTCGAAGTGTTTTGGTACAGAATACTTCGAAGACTGTAATATCCCAGAAACAAGCAACCTCAGGATGATACTCAGCTCCTCGTTTCTATTTTGCATAAGGAGAGAAAACATAGTGATGGCAGAGACAGGAAAACCACAGTAATTTTAGCCCATACACAAGCACTTCCCTTTGAAAAATAAAAGCTGCCTTGAAGCTGAATGCTCAGAATTCAAAGAATCCAGGCCAAATTCAGATCACTAAGGGTGATTAGGGATTTCTCTGAAAATTGGAAACACCAGTCTGTTGACATTCTTATGTGTATTCAAGACCAGCAGATGTAAGGGGGAAGGTTACCTCTGGTGATATTTCCAAAAAAAAAAAAAAAATTACTCCTGAAAACATAACCCTGGCCTTATTCTGGGAATTGCTTCATATTTCTTGAAAAATATACAAGACATTGTGTATTTGCCTCTCAGGTGGGGGGAGGACACAGTGTGCAGACACAGCAGTTTTGAAGTGGTTCGCTGTGTCTGCCTGTAATTGCAACAGGGTTTGGGGCTCGATGGTTTCTTGGCTTTTTATTATTATTATTATTATTATTATTATTATTATTATTATTATTATTATTATTATTATTATTATTATTATTTAACCATTAATGATGCTATTGTGTGTTTTGGGACCTATTGACTGTAAACAGATGTGGGCCTATCAGTGCTCCAGCAATGCCTTCTACTGTTTTCCCTAGAAAACCAAGGGGTTGTGCTTGTGCTTCGTGAGTATTTAATAGAGTGGTTTTTACTTTTCAGTTGGAAAACTTACAGGTAGAAATTTGTTCTGAGGTGACAGAGGAAGGTTTTTGGGTCACAGAGCCCCCAGGACCCCCACACTTTCAGAAAAGCAGGCTGAGATTTGCTCACCTTGAATGAAACCCGCTCTCCCTGCAGCTGCCCCCGAAAACATGCATGGATGTGGTAAATGCTGGAGGATCACCCAAGAGGGGTGATGGAGTAGAAATGCTGCCACTCCAAGTGGCTGAGGCATCTCACTGAAAACCATCCCTGCACATTTTGTGGTAGACACACAAAAATTTGCCCGCCTTGGCTTCCAGAGGACTCTTCAGCTGGGCTTACCTCCCATTCAGCATCGATGAGGGTTTGCAAAGGGGTTGGCTTAGAGGAGAAGGGGGCAAAGAGGAGTTTTTCTGAAATGCCTTCCAGAGTCTAAACAGCAAATGAAGTCTTCTGAAAACCTGGCTTTGATGGTAGGTGACAAGCAGGTGAGCATTTGCCGGAGAGCTTTAGAAAAACCAAGCCCGTGATGCTGAATAATAGAATATACAGAGAGAAAAGAGCTGATCTCTCACTGACATTCTCCCCCTGCACTGCAAAATTGCTCTCGGCGACACGTTTTCCAGAATCCATTTCCATGTTAGACAAAGGCTCGTGCTTTCAATCTGCATGAGGGGGGGAGGAGGAGAGCAGAGACAGCATCCTGCTTCTCCGGCAAAAGGCTAACATGAGGACAGGCAGTTGTTTTCCTTCACCCACTTGCTTGCAAAGTCCAAGCTGTGAGTCCACGCTGCTGGGCACAGCTTGAGGGTCCACCACAGGACGGTGGTGGTGGTGGTGGTGGTGGGATATTTGGAAAAGTGATGGCAGAAGTGCAGGCAGTGGCCACAGGGCACATAAAAAACGAGATTTGTACTTCTTCCTTTAGGTCAACTGGTGCAGCTAAAAAACAAACACACAACCCCCTCCCCCCTCCACGTTTATGGCAAACAGTCCTTTTTCCAAGTCCTGAAAGCATCTTTATCATTAAACCTTCCAGTAATAGCTGAGGCTGGGGGAAGATGTTATCTCTTCCATGAGACTCAGCCTGAGGAAATAAGATTCTTTGTTTAGGACTTGCTAATCTGAGCTCCTTCCAACCACAGTCCCTGTACCCTTCATTTATTAAATTTTGTTATCAAACTTATTGGGGCAGAAATCCCCAAATATATTTTTTTGCAATTACTCCTGTTGGGTCAAGATCTTCCCAAAAGAGGCATTGATCCTGAACTCCAGAGAGCCAGACTCCCCATGCTCAGTTCCTTAATGTACCTGCTGTAGCTGTTTATATTTGTGCCAGAGAGACAAGGAACGCTGCTACATTCCTTGCTGGACCAGCTTCTCCTCAGTAAAAGGGCAGAGCAATATCAACCCTACAAATGAAACTGGTTTTCAGGGGTGTAAATAGGACTGGGACTTGCTCCAGGTGCAAGGCACTGGACAATCTGACACTGGGAGCAGAGCCAGGGACATCCATTCCCTTTCTTCCTCCATGTGTGTTTCTCCTTGCTTTGACTCCCTGGTATCATGGATATTTTCCCTGGTGCTGGTTTGTGGCACAAGGCACAAAAAGCAGAGGATTAAATGCCAGGATCAGGTGCTTTGGAGAGAAGAGAGTTCCTTTGCAATAGAGCAAATTATTCTCTTCATGGCAGGGAGGGAGAGATTCACCCCCTGCATCTGAAAGTGCTTCTTAATCTAAATGGAGATCAAAACCAGATCAAAACCATGTTCTTACATTAGCAGAGAAAAGACACTGACCTTTCCCATTAACTCTCTGAAGGTGCATAATTAGGGTCTGGAGTTAGAACAAGAGCTTTTGACTCAGAACTGAGGCAGGAGTTCAAGAGGAGTTTTGAAGGGCTGTGGCAAACACCCTCTTCATCCCCCAAGTCTTGCAACCCAGCCTGAATGAAGTGGCTGAAAGCTCTTCCATCAGGAAAACAAATGACTGGACTGAGCTCAAGACCCAGCAGAGGAAGTCCTTTCTCTGCTGTTAGCTGGGGGTTAGGCTAGGTGTGACGTTGCTTCTTGTGACTAAAGGCTGTTAAAATTGACTGCGTGTTTGGGGTAAACAGTCACACGCTCCCTGTGCCACCAGTCGGGCCGATGAGGTGTGAGCCGTGCACCTCCCGAAATTGCTCAGCCATACCATGGAGTGATCCTCGAGCTGCAATGCCCCGTCCTCCACAGGGGCATGAGCAGCACCTGAGTCCCCCCAGCTTTATTCTGGAGTAGATAATGGGTGGGAGGAACTTCCTCCCCCCTAAGCACATACACAGTATCAGTGGGTTATTAATAGGGACTCCAGGGCTCCAGAGTAACAGCAGATTCTGTAATAAACTTATCAGCACACTTCAGGCTGTTGTCTACAAATCCCAGAGGGGAAGATGGGCTCTGGATTGCCGTGCAGCCCATGAAAAGTAATTAAGAAATCAGAACTGTTGTCAGCAAGCTGAAGTTTGCTGTTTGGGAATCTACTACTCAGCAGAAAGCACTGAGGTACCTGCAAACCTAGAAAAGCGTCGAGAACTTACAGAAAAAATGAATTTACAAAAATTAGAGCTTACAAAAAAAAAGAATTACCTAAATCAGCATAACCCTCTGTTGAACTTTTAGTTCTAACACCTTGACTTAAGCAGAATACTGCAGAGAATATACATTTCTTCCTCCCAGAGCACCACAGCCCCTGTGGGACAGCTGCACTCCTGCATCCCCTGCCATCGATGGACAAGCTCTGATTTTTACCCTCTGTGACCTTCTGTGAAAAACACCAAGCACTTTGTTTCCCCCCCCCTTCCCCCCTCCACCAAGTGGTGGTGTAAAAAATCCCCAGCAGAAATGACAGGTCTGGGATTCAGGTGGGTGCTGCTCTTGAGTGTTTTTTCAGCCTCGTTTACAGCCTGTGCTGATTTTCACGGGCTACCAGATGTGTGTGTCTGCTCCTCACTCTCTCTTTACCTTGTAACTGAAAATGTCACCCCCTTTCAGACAGAAGTGCTTTTCTTGCTCCCTGTGTGTCAGACATTTTGCTGCTGGGACAGTGAATTTCCCTCCGCTGACACCTGCCCTAAGTTTCCTTCACTCAGGTAGACCTGAGGTGTCTGTAAGGTATTGAAACAATCCTCGTTCATTTTCAGATGGAAATCACCTTCATTTGACCTGCAGTCAAGAGACCACCCCAAGAGAGGCAGAGACCTCAGACAAGGAACCACCTAAGAGATCACAGAATCATGGAATGGGCTGGGTTGGAAGGGACCTTTAAAGGTCATCCACTCCAAGCCCATCCTGCAATAAGCAGGGACACCTTCCACTGGATCAGGTTGCTCCAAGCCCCATCCAACCTGGTCCTGAACACTTCCAGGGATGGGGCAGCCACGGCTTCTCTGGGAAATTTGTGCTGGGGCCTCACCACGTCTCATCTAACCCTGCCCTCTGGCAGTGGGACACCATTCCCACTTGTTCTGTCCCTCCATTCCCTGGGTGTCAACAAGTCCCTCCCCAGCTCTCTTTGAGCCCCTTTAGGTAGGTGGGGACGGAAAAGTGAGAAGCTTGTGAGGAGAACAAAACTGCACATGCTGGAGTGACAAACCCAAATGGCTGAGCCTCCCCTGGCAAACAAGGGAAGATGCTGCCCAACCCAGCTCCCCTGGAAGCATCTGGAATGGGAGATCATTCACCAACTCTGAATTCCTGTGCCGGGTGAATTTTTGAGAACTAACAGTCTGCTCATCTAAAACAAAAAAAAACAAGAACAAAACAAAACTGCACATAAAAAGGTGGATCATTGTTCTTTGTGCCCAGGGAATTCCTTTTTGGGGCAGGACACAAATTAATTAACTTTCCTTGCGGGAAAAGAGATTTTGGTTAAAGATGAAGCCAATCTTCCTAAGTATTTGCTTCCAACACTAAATTTTATCCCACTGTATCAAGCATTTCCCATGCAGTGTGTGAGGTTCCTCGAGAAAGTGATTCTCCATCTTTTTCACAGCCCTGGTGTGATAAGTTTTATCGCCACTGATAAATAAATTCTGCCAAGCAGTGGGCTTCAGACCTGTTCCCCAGCTGCCCACACCACAAAATCATTACTTTGATCCCTGGATGGTTTGGGTCATTCCAGTTCTCTCCAGACACTGCTGCTTGTCTTTGCATCCTAAATGTCCCTGGGGACTCTCTGGTGGCAACAACCCAGGTATGAAATGTTGTCCCCTCACTTGGAATTAGTGAAAAATCCCCCCAAAAGCTCAGTGGTGTGGAGATAGCCTGGTGAGGATGGGGCTAACACAAAGTGCAGACATATTCTGGTGCATCACTTCACCTCCTTTGGACCTCTTTGATTTACCAGCACAGACACATCCCTCGAGGTCCTGCTTTTTCCACATGAACGTTAGTGGGAAGAGAATCAAATCCCTACATTTTCAGTCTGAACATGTCTTTTTGATCAGGTGGTCTCGTTTGTTTTCTCACAATAAAAATAGAGGATAAAAATGAGAGAAAATAGCCCCAAATCTGTCTTCTTATCTTTTTTTTTTCCCTCAGTGATTTCAATATAAAATGTTCAAGAATAAGTCTGTCTATGTGTCATTTTCAGTTACATTTTGCATCCTCCTTTTTTTTTTTTTTTTTATTTTTTCACAAAGAGAAGGGTTAGTTGTCTTTTTTTAAGAGAATATATATTAAATCAGAACATTTTTCACCACTTCAAAAGGAAAAAAAAGATATTTGGAAAAGGCAAAAAATCATGGGTTGTTCTTTCCCCCACTTAACTTGCTTGGGGAAGAGGATCAAGGGGCAATGTCAGGTTTTTGTGTTGAACACCAGGTTTTCACCAGCATTGGTTTAAAAATCCTGCTGCCTTGGTGGCTGAGTGATGCTGGGTCTGTGCTGGGCACACTCCAGGCTCTGTTCCCATTTCAACCATACTTTCCCAAGCCCAACCCAACACTCTCCTGTCCCAGATGACTCTCTCCAGGCCATTTTTCCCTCCTCTCTGACCCTTGCTGCCCCAGGAACCAACTCTTTGATCTATTTGTCATTTTTCTCCTTTCCTTGTTGCATCTTCTCGGGGCAGAGTAAGGGGACAAACTGCTGCTTGGACTTGTGATCCTTTTGCCAAAATGGGGAAGGGTTTAAAACTACATTAAACCATCCTGGCATGGACTGGGGGGGCTTTGGGCTCCCCTTTGACTGAGAGTAGGTGTAACCCAGAAGCTCCAGAGTGGCAGAGTGACAGGATGTAAAGTGACCCCCATCCCACCATTGCACGGCCACCAACCCAGCTCGCTGATGTGCAGTGAATGGGATACCTGGGACCACTTTTAGGATGGTACCTGTCCCACCTGCCTCCTTTGGGATGGGATGAGGTCAGCCCTGTCCTGCTTTTCTTCATTTTCTGGGATGCAGCAGCCAGACAGGACAACTAGAGCCCTATCCATGACCCAGAAGTGCCAAAGGGAGCCAGCTGGCCCGGTGGGCAGCATTCACCATCCCTTTTGGAGCAGGTTTTCCCTGTCTGCAGGCAGGGATGTGCAGGTTGGCATCCTCCCAGGGCTGAGCTCAGTGCCTTCCCTACAGCTGGATCACTGGTATAAAACAGCATCTTCATTTTCTCTCTCTTACCTACAGACCAGATCCTTCCCTCTCCCCATCCCTGCTTTCTGATCCATCATCCAGCTCTGAGCATGATGGAGGATTTCTCTCAGGAAGGACTGTTACTCACCCTTGTGTGAGGCTCTAGGTTTGGAAGCTTCTTTGAGGGTAATAACAGTGCTAATCTGGAAAGTACAACTGTTCAAAAAAGCAAAACTGCCTCTGTTCTGCCAAAATCCTTTTTTACTTGGACGGGGAGAGAATTCCTCCATCATGTTCAGAGCTGGATGATCTTTTCCCCGTCCAAGCAAAAAGTTTGAGATGATTGCTGCTTGAACAGATCTCTGGGAGCCTCAGACATCGTGACAAAACTTTTGCAGGGCTCTGTGAAGTCCCCAGACCTGTGGAAGGCCAGATGTTCAGTAATTATAACAACATCCCACAGACATATGAATCAGAATAGCTCCAGTGAGGATACCACTCATCTGCTAAATGAACAAATAAAATTAAGGCTATTTTAGTGGTATTGATTTGCAGTAGCCAGGGAGCTTCTGTTCACTGCTCTAGAAAATAATAGAAAATAATAGAAAACTTGCATCCCTGTAGAGTAAGGAAACTGAGGAATAAAGCACTGCGAGCAGCTCTCTTCCTTTGAAACCTCTTTTTTCCTCAGGAAATAAGGCTGCACAATCACACTGTGCATTTTATCTGCCTTCCTGTGTCAGCCCTAAAGCAATTCTGGCCCTTTTTAGAGTGTTAAACAAATTTGACAAGCAATGTAAAGCCTGAAAGATATCACGGCATATTAAAGATAAAATTTACATAAAAATACTATGTGGGAATGGTTCCCAGTGCCTCTGTGACACGGCTAAGGGAGTCTGCAGCTTGTTTCACTTCAGATATTCTCCACTCAAAAGAGCTGGACAATATCTGGGCTCCCTCTCTGTATCCCTCCTCCCTCTGAGCAAGATGCCCTCCAACCACATGACCAGGATTGCTCTTTAAGGAAGAAAGAGCTTTTATTTTCTGCTGATCCTTTTCAGCCCAAAATGGCAAAATGCTCCAGACACTGTAATGTGAGCTAAAGGCTAAGAAAAATTAAAGCATAAGCAGGGGAAGAGTGTGGCTTTTATCTTTGCCTGGTTATTCATGCTGATGTCTTTCTCAGCACTTCTCTCCCACTTGTCTGGCAAATTAAAAACATAAGGAGATAAAATAAAAGGTTTCATTTCCAAAAGTTGCCTTCTTTTTTTTTTTTTTTTTTAATATTGTGAATGGTTTTCAAGCCCTTTCTGTTCTGCTGGGGATGGGACTCCTGCAGTCAGGCTTTCTTCCAGGCATGAAAGGACTTCAAACACTCAAGAGCCGCACTAAACATCTGCCACACGATGCAGAAAATCAATAATACCATTTTGGAGAATTCCCAAAGCAGAACAATTCTGGTCAGCAGCACGCACAGTCCTTGCACCCTGGGACCATCTCATCTCTGCTTTGCTCCTGGGTAAACTGAGGTGCAGAAGCAGCCTGTGAATTTGTCACAGAATAAACCAATACTCTTAAAATAGTAAGTGCAGCGTCCCTAATGGATGCTGTAACCTTTATCAGAGATGAGACATAAGGCTTCCTTCCCTTTCCTGCTTGGAGATGCCATGGAACGAACTGTGAGGCATCTGACAGCGAGCCACGAAGTCCAATAAACTTCCAGCTGAAATGGGATCAGCCAGTGCTGAGCACCCGCTTGCCCACAGGTGGCAATTGCTGCCTCAGTAGCAAAGAAGGAACAAACGCAGGTTTCACACATCATTAGAAGACTCAGAGCCTGTTTTTTAGCTGCAAGGCACGCATGGTGTTCACACCTTTTTTATTTTTCTCCCCAAACAAGATTACCTTGTCTGTGCTGCCTTTGGGGACAGATGGAATCCCCTGAAACGGGTGCCGTCCAGGAAAGCACCAGCACGGGGCAAAAATCACACCAAGGTGCCCAGGATGGTGAGCCAGGGTTTCAGGCTGTGCCTGGGACTGTCTGGGGACATCAGATATGTGTCACCCATCCACTGCTGAACCAGCTCTCTGCACGGTGCTGGAATGCACAGACATGGATGAGCCACAGAACAAATCCTGGCTGTCCATGGTGATGCATGGAAACCTTCATCCTGTGTTGGGCTCCTCAGCAGGGAGCTTTTTATTACCTCCAACTTTGGCCCCAAGACCTCTGCTGTAAAAACATGGTCAGCCCAAAATCACAAAGGCAGGATTTGCCATTTAGGGTTGATGATGCGCTGGCAGGGAGTAGAACTTGTCCTGGGAATTTTATATATCTCATTTCTGCCCCTGGAGACTACTGAAGTAAGAGAGGATAAAGCAAAGCAAAAACCACATATTGTCTTTATTTTCTCATGGTGCACAATAGAGGAGGAATAACACAAACACCAGTAAATCCAATGTCTCTTCTGGGAGAAAATCCTGCTGCATTTGGAAGAGGCTGTTGACAGATAACTGGAAGCGTTGAAAGCGTCATTTTGTTCGAGCTGCCTCTTTGCTATTTATAATCATGGGCATGCTGGAGTTGGAGGCAGATTAAATGGGAGGCACAGAAGGCCCAAGTTCTGCTGCCACTTCCAGGGCTGCAGCTCTGCCTGATGAGTCCCTGCTCATGGCAGGAACCTGGCAGCACATGGAGAACCTCTCACCATTGGGCACGGATGACACAAAGGGTTTTTGGGCTTGATTATGGCCCTGCTAATCATCCAGGGCCAGAAGGGCCTTTCCAGCGTGGCAAATGACCGTTTTTTTATGCCAATGTGTTATGGAGCATTTATTTATAAAGTTTTCTGGGGGATTAAAGGATATTTTTTTTTTCCTTTCTCAGGCAGTGGAGTCGAGTGGGCAGAGCATTGCACAAGACACTCATTTCTATTTCCAGCTCTGACAATGGCACAAAATACAGGAGTGGGGCAATTCACCTCACCTGCTGTTAAATGAGATAATGAATCCTGCTTTATTTACTTTAAAAAATGTTTTGAGATCCACTGATTAAAAAACCCACAACAGGACAACATGAAAACCCAAAAGCATTATGAAAGCAAGTTGCTTTAAAGCATTCTGAGCATGAAGGTTCCTCAGAGGCAGCAAGAAAGAGCAAAAGAGGCAGTTACGGCTTTAAACAACACCTAAATGGCATCTCTAACTTTCCTCCTGCTTTCTTTACTCAGACCTTCTCTAAATTTCTGCTTTTTCCCACAGAAAACTCCCAAGGCGTGACTTCAGCCTCGAGCAGACATATTTATCTGAATCTAGGGACAAGAACGATTCTGACTTTTGGAAAAACAAACACAAGGCTTTTGCAAAGTATCGAACAAAAAAAAAATTAAGTGAAAAGTGATCTCTCTCCACTTTTCTGCTGATGGAAAGAGGTGCTGCAGGCAGGGGGTGAAGCAAAGGTTTGAAAGAGCCTTGGTGGATCCCGTTTCTGCATGTTCAGGTGACAGCAAACCCGGGATGGGCTGAATTTTGGGCAGTTCTGCCGGCGCAGACTGCGATGGAAGTGGAAGGTGGTGGCGGAGAAGAGGGAGGGACAGCTCAGGGTGTTCTCACAGGAACTCCAGGCAGCGAGGGATCTCAGGCTGGGAAGTCTTGTCTCAGGTTTGACATCCCACCACATCTTCCAGAGCCTGTGAAGCCAGCAGGCTGCACATCACCCTCAGCTGCCTCAGCCCATGTACGACAGGTACAAAGTGATGTGCTGTGATACATCCACTCGCCTGCAAAACAGCAGATATGGAAGAAATGAAGCAAT
Source organism: Empidonax traillii (assembly GCF_003031625.1). Classification (NCBI taxonomy): domain Eukaryota; kingdom Metazoa; phylum Chordata; class Aves; order Passeriformes; family Tyrannidae; genus Empidonax; species Empidonax traillii. The sequence goes on from NW_020956466.1 coordinate 364,370, forward strand.
TAAGCACCTTGACCTATTTGGATTTTTTTTTTTTTTTTTTTTGCATTAACCTATTACCTGCTTGCTCTGGAATGATGAAACACAGCTTTCAAATCGTTTTTCCTGAAGGATTTGTCCTTTATTTATCTGTTTCAGAGTTTACCCCAAATGCATAATGAAAGTCTGTAATGCTTTTGCTTAAACAAAATATAACAACTTTCTGAGCCCGTGCATAGCTCAGGGACTGTTTTGGAGGCATTTTTGCTGCCTGGCCATTTCTCCATTTTGTTGTGAAAGGTGAAGCTGCTGAAGGGACAGTTGTGGTGGCTGATGGAAGGGACAATGAGCTTTAGATGCAGTGTCAAAGCTTTCACAGCCCCGGTTGATCAAAGCTATTTCGGGGGTATTCATTATCAGCATATCTGAATAATTAGCCTCATTTTCCAGAGGAAACAGTTACTAACTACAGCTTAGTGCTTTGTGGCACCATTTTCCCAGCTTTTTAATGTAACCAGAGGCTGACCCTTCAGGGGGCTGCTCAGACCTGTTGCAGCCCAGACAGCTGGGTCAAATCTCACTGCTTTTGGACTCTTCTGGAAGTGCTACATGGGTGAACTTCTCCAGAATGGATTCCAGTGTGCATAACATGTCCTGGTGCTCAGCTGCTCCATGGTTTTGGTTCCAATATTCACTCCTGAGCTCCTCAGGGACCTAAATCTGATTTATTCGTAGCCCATCTTTGCGACTGCTAATGGAAATGGTTGCCAGGCTTATTAGTACCAAGAAGATTGCTTGAAAACAGAAGAAAGCGAGTCTTGGTCATGGTACTCTTCTTCCATGGGTCCCACCTTAGAGGGAATGTGAGGCTTCTGTTTGCCTTCCAGCTGGAAGCCCAGCAGGAGCTCTGCCCTCTCCTTGTCCACTGCACAGTGAGCAGGAAGATTCTCACTTCCAACCTGTGTCTGGCTTTACTAAAAGTGCTCATGAGAGATACTGCAATTCCCACCTGTGTTTTAAATGGCCTCAGCTGAAAGAGGGCAGGGTTAGATGGGTATTGGGAGGCAATTCTTCCCTGCGAGGGTGGGCAGGCCCTGGCACAGGTTACCCAGAGAAGCTGTGGCTGCCCCTGGATCCCTGGAAGTGTCCAAGGCCAGGCTGGACAGGACTTGGAGCAACCTGGGATAGTGGAAGTTGTCCCTGCTCGTGGCAGGGGGTGTAACTGGATGATATTTAGGTTTCCTTCCCGCCCAAAGCATTCTGTGGTTCTCTGATCCTATAAGCAGGTTACTGCACACTCCACTGAATTCCTTCTGGTGTGTGCCCTTTAAAGAGCTGCTTGAAGAATTGGCTGACACAGGTGAAGTTAAAAGTCAACAACCCACCTTCTAGACACGTGGCTTTTGCCACAGGCCCTTTAGATCTTTTCAACCCTCCTGGTCTTTCAAGTTTTTAGCAAAAACCTTATTTTAATGTGTAATTATTATGCTGGCTGGCAGCTTGACGTGGCTCTGCATTGCTCATGTGCCCTTTTTCCTACAGTTTTTCTATCCCAATCTGATTAATAGACGTTGCTTTTTTGAAGGCACTCAGCCTTGACATTGGGCCCTCTGTGACCTAACACCTTTCACACCTTCATTCTCATCTCCTCTGTGCTTAGACTCTCAATATTATACACAAGGCAGGGTTTGGTGTTTTTTTTTCCTGCAAATGGCTCCCACGTATTTGGCTATTTAATAGTTATTGGTCGACATTGAAGTGCTCAAATAAGACAGACCTCAGTTGTTCTCTGCTGGACTGTGACACTCCCTGCCCTCCATCTCATCAGCCTCTGGGAAATGGCCCTATTTCAGCTGATGTTAACAGGCATAATTGTATAGTTCAGTATCAACAACACTCTGAATTTCAGAGCTGGCTCGGCCTATGAGATTATTAGTAAAAGGCACAGACAGGCTTTGCAGTGGATTAGACACAGCTCTGTCCTCGGAGAGCAGAGCCAGGAGGGTTATCTCAAATCTGCTCAGGAAAGGATGCTCAGATAAGAAACAGGGTCACATCCCTTTGGACTAAGCCGAGCACAAGATTCCTAAAATGCTTAGGATTATGCCCTTATCTTATTTGTCTTTGGGGGGAACTTTGCATAACTTGAAGTCAGCAAATATATAGTTTACTTTGCTTAATGGCTCATTAGCATAACAAAACCTGTTTTCGGTGGTATTAGAGCCATTGGCTCCATACCCCACTGAAGTCTGAGAAATGCTGCGATTTCGATTTCAGACAGGTTTAACATAACTGAAAACCTTCGCAAGGCTGTGGTTCAGTCACTTGCTTAAGTACTCTCTGCTAAAGCAGACATTGATCAGAATTCCTTCCTCTCCCGGCACTGTGATCTCAGTCACTCCTTCACCTCGACAGCCTTGATAAATGGATATAAATGACAAATGCTAATAAATTCCTGTGCCGTTCACACAGGTCAAGAAAACAAGCAAACACGAGATTAAGACAACTGAATCAGATACTGTTTGCACAATAATTAAAGTCTCGAAACATAACCTCTCTCTGCTTTTAATAATGAATGTTTGTAAATCACTGTTGCCACAGGAGATCATTCAGGCTTGTAACTTCCAGCCTAATTTTAGTAATGAGTGCTTTTTCAGGCCGACACTGTTCTTTAGATTTAAGGTTAGCAGTTTAATATGCACATAAAAAATAAGCACATCACCTCTAATACCTCCCCGGTGGCCAGATTTCACTTTGCAATGATTGAATCATTATGGATAATTAATATTGGCATGATTACAGTTTGCCAAATTAAACTGTGGGCCCAGGGAGTAATAACAAATCCACAGAACTTCTTTGCAAGTGAGAGGGATGTGTAAAATCTTGGTGGCTTGCTGCTAAGTGCTACAGTCTGTCTGCCTCTGGATCACATAATTTTGGTGAGGTTTAACAGATGAGTGGTGTTGAAATCCCTCGTGCTGGTCCATGCCAAAGCCACCACATTAGCACAGGAATTAATCCCTCCCTGGCAAGCTGCGGGCTGCCAGCAGTGCCCTCAGGGTGCCAGATCCTGGGTGAAGTTTCCCCATCATCTCTGGTAGATTCAGATGTCCTCTGCAGGGTTATTCTTCTATTAAAAACAAACAAACAAACAAAACCAAACCAAAACAAATAATAAAAAAAAAAAACCTAAGCTAAATAAATTTAACATTTAATTTTTAATATTTAGTGTTTTCTCAAAGACTATTTTGTTCTATTCGTCAGAGGCACTGGCAACAAGGTGTAGTGGCAATATCAGAAATAGAGAGGGATTTGGTGGAGTTGCCATTCCTGGAACCGTTCAAAAAACATGTGGATTTGCCACTTGAGGACACGGCTTAGCGGTGGAGGGGCTGGGCTGATGGAGTTGGGCTTGGCGATCTCAAGGTCTTCTCCAACCTTAAGGTTTTTATGATTCTGTGATTCCATCATTTGATTCTGAGCAAAAGCCTTTGCAGCAACCTCTGCCTCAGTTCCCACTGGGACACCACTGCCCCCAGTTTAGGAGCTGGGAGGAATCTGTGAACACAATTCAGGGTGTTGGCACTCCAGAGGTAATTCTCCCACGCTCAGCCTTGTGCTTTCTGGTGGTCACATTCCCAAATCACAGCTCCAGCGCTCCAGACCATCCGTGTCCCCACCTTTCCTGAAGCTGTGAGGGATCATTCAAATCATGTGTATCCTTTTTCACCATCTCTCTCGGATTTCAGCTCCACATAATGATCTCCACCAAGATGTGCAGTTTATTTATAGCTTACAAGGGGCTAAACAGTGCAAAGGCAGACCGAACCGAAAGAAGCAGCTTGTTCTCACTTTTTGTTCCCCGGCCTTTTGTTTGCTGCACAATCAAACGTGTCTCTGCAGCTCTTTTGAATTTTCCACGCTGTTAACTGCCCACAATTGTATTTTCTGAGTGAGTCTTGTAACTTCTTCATAAAAATCTCTGCTAGAACTCCTTTTACATGAACATCTTTTTCACCTCACAGAAAGCATCCTAAATTGTACAAAACTAGGAGGTCAAGTGTAAGAGAGATGCTGTGACTGTTCTCACCTTGTCCTGCACCAGCACAGCAAGAAGCTGGTCCCATCTCCCCCCTCCTCCCTCTCTTTACCTATCCCACTGAAAGCACAGAATTAAGTTTTGTGTTTGTTTCTCGTACCCTCTGCCTTTCCCTGTCTCTCTCTGTCCATGCCACGAGCTGAGATGAGGTGCTGAGATTTCTGGATGCTTTCAGAGTGCTTTTTTTTTTTTTTTTAACTTCTCCTATTCTTAAAAGCCTCATTGCCACTGCAGAAACCCAGACCCTCACATTTTATTTTCCCTTGCCTTGCCTTTCCCTCCCCGCCACCCAACTCTGCTTTCAGCAGGCTACAAATACAAAATCTCCTGCCACCAGCACTGAAATGCCCCCCCTGGACAGCTCTGGGGCGAAACTTAAAACCCTCAGGGGAATGTGCTTCACTTCTGTGTGTGTCCTGACTTAATGCTGGGAAACCTTTCACCCTGACCCGTGTCTGGAAGGAGTTTGACCCAACAGAAGTGTTTGGGTGCAGTAACTCAATCAGCTGCTTTTTCCCAGTGCTGCTGCAAGTTCTATCAGTGTCAGCACAGCAGGGCTGGGGAATGGGTGATTATGCAAAAAAAAAATAAAAACCAGAATTACCAAACTGTAATCACAGTAACAAGTGCTACCAGCACCTGGTTCATCAGTCACTACCTTATTAACCACTCTGATTAGTATGAGCTGGAGAAACACCCCCCCCCTAAATACAGGCATCATTTTGGTGGTTCCATATCGGAACCACACGGCTTTGTGAATAAAAGAAAAAGGCAATATGTCATTCCTGCATCATTGGCCAGGTTAGAGATGTATCATAAAATAATGGACTAAGAAACTTTTTTTTTTTAATCACTGGCATGTTTGGAAGCTTTCCTCTACTGTTAGGTATCACAGAATCCCGGAATCATGGAATGGTTTGGGTTGGAAGGGACATTAAAGACCATCCAGTTCCACCCACTGCCATGGGCAGGGACACCTTCCACTAGCCCAGGGTGCTCCAACCTGGCCTTGGACACTTCCAGGGACCCAGGGGCAGCCACAGCTCCTCTGGGTAACCTGTGCCAGGGCCTCCCCCCCCTCACAGGGAAGAATTTTTTCCTAATATCCAATCTAAATCCACTCTCTGTCAGTCTGAATCCATTTCCCTTGTCCTGTCACTCCATGCTCTTGTAAAAAGTCCCTCTCCAAATACACAGAGATATATCTGCTGCAACTGTAAACTGGGTGACACATCCCAGGAACTTTGTCTCGGGAATATTTCATGTTTCCAAAGTGTGATGCAGATGCCGAAGTTCTTGGTCTCAGTGAATTCCAGTTCCTCTTCTGCCTTCTTTTTTTTTTAGTTTCACCAAAAAAAAATTATTTTGTTTGATGCAATCTACTGTAAATCAACCAATCCAAAGTGATTTTTTTTTTCTTTATAATGCATATACACATAATTAGATATAGGTATGTACATAAATCTTCCTTATGTGCTTTGGTGGGTTTTTCAACATGCTGATGGAGAGCAGCAATGATTCTTCCTGAATCCAGCTTCTGCCAAGTTTTTGTGGTTTCCTGGATTAGAAGTGGATGTAGGTCTGTCACTCCTGACAAACTCCCTTTGAATAGCTCTCATGTATCCCAGACACAAATTTTTCAATAACTGTGGAGAAACACATGCAAAACCAAGAAGAAAATACTTCAAACATTTGTAAATTGTTTGTGGACCAAAAAAGATTTCAGGCAACTCAGGTTATTTCATCTCTTTAAAAATCCAGAGAGTTTTTATTCCTTTATGCATTGCATTCCTTTTTCCCTGCTGGGCAGCTGATGTACATGATTTGTGTATCTGGGTTAAGTTGGTTTATCTGGGAATTTTAGAGGGAATCAAAGGGCAAAATGTGTTCTGACGCTTAATTTTACAAGGACATTTGTTCTGCCAAACAATTAATTCTTTAAATTCTTCCAAATGGGAAATCATGCTTTCTGGCCCATCAGCAGACTTGTTATTTCTGACCATAGAGTATGAAAAATAACAGCCTTTTTTTTTTCTGTTCAGATCTGAGTCCGGGTGACACCTACAACTTACAGCACGGGTAAATACAAATGGAATTAATGCCAGGTGAGGTTTTACAAAGGGCCTGGGAATCGGGTATGCTTTGGAAAAGCCTGCTGACCAAGGATCTGTTTAAGGGATGTGCCTGGCAAGCTGTCCTGAACACACTTTTCCTCACCAGAGGAGCAGTGTTGGACTCAGCAGTTCCACACGTCTGGGTAAGCGCTGGCAGGATTCGCCCCTCCTTAAATTTCTGCATTTTACAGAGCTGTCTGGACATGTAGGAACAAGCTCTAACTATAGCTGGCTTTATTTATGTTGCTCGTGCCAATCAAAATACTAAAGAACTTGGGACATTAGCACCCTGTTATCTCTTTGTCTGTACATATTGCAATCCCTACAAAAGAGGAATTAACTCTTTCCCCCTTTCTTTACCCTCCTTTTTCTTCATTTTCTTACAATATTTCGCACTTGCCACTCATTCTTTTCAGTCTTTAGCTTGTATCATTTGAGTTTTGGCTCTTAGAATTATCATAGGATTGAAACTACCTTCATTTTTGCCCCTCCAGCCTCTCAAAGAAATATTGAAAAACCAGAGGCACAGGTGATAAAAGAAACAATCTCTCCATGAAGGCGTTCCAGAGTCATCTGGGCACGTCCATGAGTAACCAGACCTGGTGAAACTTGTTTTGAGCAGAGTATCAGACTAGACAACCTCTGGAGGCCCCTTCCAACCTAAAATTCGATGCCATGGGTCCATAAAATTCCAGCTGAACTACCCACAATGGTCAATATAAATATATTGGCCAGAAATCTCCATTCCCAGCAGAGTGACTGGGACCTAAGAAATGGAGTCACATGAGAGTGGCACACATTTTAAATCCTTGTTCACCTGGAGCTATCTGAGGTCCCTTCATAGGAAGGCGGCAGAATTTGGGGGCCAGGATGACCGGCCACATCTTGGAGCTGAAAACTACCCTTGTGTCACCCATAACCTTCCCCAGTCCTATGTCCTCTCCTCTCTGAATTAACAGCAGAGCTCATCACAAGCCACAGACGTTCTGTAGATCAAAGTTACCAGGATTTCTGGAGCCAAAATCAGTCTTAGCCACGACCACATCATGAGATGACCTTCCCATCGTCTGTCTTGGCTCCTTTTTTTGGCTACTATCCAAGTTAAAAGTGCAATGAAAGTAAATAAGAATATCCCAAACCCTGAGAGATCACAGAACGTGGAAATATTAGATTAATTTCCAGTAGCTTCACAGCAATACGATTGCACACAATTTAAGAGTGTTATGTTGTATTAGAATGATTTAAGTGAGAAAAAAAATGTTGCCGTGAATTTGATTGATTTTTATTTACAGCCTGTTGCATTCCCATCTCTGCAGGGCATTTCTTTTTTCTTTTTCCACAGCAGTGTGGATCCCTGACAAATGTTCCTGTGTGCCACTGTCACTCATCCACTCTCCTGTATCACCCAGCTGATTATTCCTTCCGTGGCCTAAAATTTTACTTTTGGCCTTGTTGAGCTGGACTTTATTTTTTCCAGACAATTTTTCCAATCTTTCAAGACAGTTTTGGATTTCAGTCTTGCCCTTCTGCCTGTTCACATGGACTGCAAATGGGACCAGTCTGCTGAATTGCAAAATCAATAATAAAAATTGATGACTGGTACCCATCCTATGGAGATTTATGCTTTTGGTTCTTAACACAGCATTGTGGTCTGATATTTCCCAGACAATAGTTACTAATACTTTGCTGTTTTCCAGTCAAATGCCAGTACAATAAATAGCAGCATTATCTAATCCTTAGTTCTCAAAATTGCTTAGGACACTGTTTAGTAAAATCATGTCCAGACCTTAAGTCAGAATATTTAACATCTATGCATTTTTTTTCCTATCCTCCAGGCCTACTGCTTTGTCAAAAAATGAAATTAAAATTCTTCAACACATTTTGTCCTTAAAAAAAAAAAAAAAAAAAAAAAAAGAAGTTTTGGCAGTTATTCATCCCTCTGTTGTCTTCTTCACGCTTACAGACTGAGGATTTATTTCAACATTATTCTGAAAACCGAAATGATGCCAACTCACTGGATCACCCATCCTTCTTTCCAAAGACTGTATTAGTCTTTCTCCACCTCTTCCCCACCCCAAGTTCTCAAAGGTCATTACCACATCTCTGTGGGTTTTTCTAGCTGTCTCCCAAAACATACACAGGAGAATGTTGTCAAGTCCAGATCCTTTGAAACACCTTCCTGATCTGTTTTTTGTTTGTTTTGTTTTTTTTTTTCTCCCCTTATAGCCTGACTTCTTGTTTCTTTTCAGTAATATTAATTCTAACAAGTAGGTTTCTTACAACTTTCTTAAGCCTTTTTCCACTTTGGAATAGTCTGTATGTCTTCCTTTATTGGGAATTTCTTAAGGCATTGCCAGTTCTCCCCAATTTTTACCCCTAAAAATGTTATCACCTGGGCCTTAACCCCTTCCATTTGAGGAAATGAATTTTTCTGAAGACCATCATCAATATCCTGCCTTGTTTTCCTAAGATGTATCCATACTGTTTTAGTCTTATCCTGACTGTCCTCTACCTTCATGTTCTCAGTCTATCTATTCTATTAAAAGTCAAAATATCCCCTTGTCTCTTTGCTTAGGTGTTTTTTTGGGTTTTGTTGGGTTTTGGTTTTTTTTTAGTTGCCCACCAAAAATTATGGCTTATTAAAATCCAGAGTTTTAAGGGTTCTTTATTTCTCTTTAAGGGACTACTGCTGTAGTTTTCTTTCCAGACACATCTGGATCAAAGAGTTCCTTTCACAGTTGCTACCAATAGTTACCCCTGGGACTAATTCAGCTGATTTTCCAGAAGTGGATTCAGAGTTATGAAGGGAATCTCTCCCACTGAGAGCTGGAAGATGGTTGTGGCAACTTATGAAGGTATCACAGGATGGTTTGGCTTGGAAGGGACATTAAAGCCCATCCAGTTCCAACCCCCTGCCATGGGCAGGGACACCTTCCACTAGCCCAGGGTGCTCCAACCTTGACACTTCCAGGGATCCAGGGGCAGCCACAGCTTCTCTGCCCAACCTGAGGCCCTCAGGGCCTCACTAGCAGTTTCTGTTTAGCAAAGTGTCACCACCTGTCAATTTTGAGTTGATCTGAATGCATCTGCCTGGAAAAAGTACTTTGAGTGGGGTGCCTGTAACGATTCATGGCGATTGCCAGGACTTAGAGGCAATAACACAATATAAATTCCCAGCATAAATGAGCAAGCACTGGGCTGGTGAGATTGTTTAACATCATTTGGATAAACACCCCAGAAATCTGAATGTGCATCAGTCCCACCCTGGCATGTCCTGCCTTGGCTGCTCAGCTCAGTTCAATGACCATCACCGGGATTTGCCACTGCAGAGCAGCCAACCTTGTTTCTGGAGAGAAGCTCCAATTAAGCAAATCTCTCAGCTGTGTAGTTTTCCCTAATAGGAACATGCTGCTTTGAGCACATTGTTTGGAAGGATAGAGCACTGCTCTGGGAGAGCCAGCCCTGCAAGGAATCCACCCAAGCTGTCCAGCAGATACTTAGGAATTAAGTGTGTCATATGAGAAGGAAACAGCACATTTTCTAACCTTTGCCAGCCACACGGGGATCCATCTCTCCTGTGTTTCACGTCCTGAGATCATGACCACGATAAGAACTGACTTAAATCCCACAGACCTTGTTTTTTCCTTGCAAATTGGCTTAAGCTCATCTCCTAATCAGGTACGTGAACCGTTTATGTTTCTTGGCTGAATTCCAGGCTGGGCTCACCTCTTACGAAATTATTCCAGGTCATTAACCAGTCTGGTGATGCCAAACCAGTCATTATGGGAAAATACAACGCTTAAAACCAGCAAAGGGAAGAGGACCAAGGTAGATTCCAGCTGAGAGCTTTGGACCCTTAGTCTTGTGGCATATCTTGAAGTCTGCTTCTCAGAAGGCTGTCCCACATCCTTCCCACCTCCTTCAGCTTGGCACATAGAGCTGAGCACCCACTCATCCTGTCGGGGGGTCGTGAGTCCTACCAGTACGATGGCAGGTCCATTCAGCTCATAATATCCTGATTTATGGAGTGCCACAATGTTCTCTGTTTTCCACTTCTAACTTTCGTGGTGCTTGCTGTTATTTTTTTTTGTTTGTTTTTCCCTACTGAGCTTTGGGTTGCTTTATAGAAATGCTAGGCATTTTTGGAACTACCCATCAGAACACCAAGACCTCATTTTTAGGTATCTTGTGTGAAAGCATCTAAATCCTGCAGTCCCTGAACTGGCCCTGAAGGCATTGCTCCACCTGGGTGTATTACACTGTTCTCAGCCCACTCAACTTCAGGTTTTCCAGCCTGCTGTAAAAAAACCCAAACTTAGTTTTGCCTCCCTGAACTCAGGGGGATTTTATTAATCTGAATCCAGTGAGATATTTTTAAATAATTAGACAATGCCTATGGAAGTATTCAAAAAACAATTATATGGACAATGAGCACGAAGGGATTTTTACACTAAACTGTGTCATCAGCTCCCTGCTTTATCAGTTTCATGTGTTTTG